>NW_026131611.1:0-102318 GCF_903995435.1 Acomys russatus
AGCGCTTGTGGACTTCCTTCCACTGCTTTGTCCGAGGTGCTTTCTTGCCGCTGACAGTTTATACCATTTTCTTGCTATTATTTTTCCTTAATACAACTTTTCACTTTTTTCTCTTCCTTTTAAATTTTTATCATTTGTTCTTTTTCATGATTTTGCAACTTTTTCTTCTTTTCCTTTATTTCATTTCCATTCTCATCACCTTTTGTTTCTTTCCTGCAACATTTCTCTTTTTTAGCCATTTCTTATTTTTTCTTAATTATTCTTCTCTATTGTTGATTCAAATTTTCATCACTTTCTTCAAAAATTTTATACTTTTTTGCCAGGAGTTTTGCTTCATAAACACAGGAGAGGTTGACAAAAAATGATGGATAAATAGATGGAAAAGAGGCACAGGCTAGCTAAAAGATAGATAAATGGATGGATGACAGTCACAGAGTAAGAGGTGTCAAGGGTAGAAAATTAGAGACAAACACAGACAAGGTAGATGGCTCAGCAAAGAAATTATGATAAAAAATAGAAAACTATATAATAGCTACAATATAGATGTGCAATAGAAGAGAAAATCAGGTTAGTTTTGTGATACCATTACATGAATGGTTAAGAGGCATGCAATAACGATGGGAAAGAAGCGAGATAGACAGAAGATTGTCAAATGATATGTAAAGAAAAGATGATAATTTTATGGACGTTAGATACATAAGAGACAAGTGCATGTAAGATAAATGGTAGCTAAATATAAATGATACCTGGATGGATGTCATTAACAGGATAGATTAAAGGATAGTTGAAAGACAGACATGGGATGGTTAGAGGATTGAGATATGTGGATAAAGAGTAAATTCAGGTAAAGACTACATGTGCCTGAGAATGAGAAGTATCAAAGTGGTTAGAACAGATTGTTGGAGTAGCCGAGAGAGAGAGAGAGAGAGAGAGAGAGAGAGAGAGAGAGAGAGAGAGAGAGACAGACAGACAGACAGACAGACAGACATAGACAAAGACAAAGACAGAGACAGAGATAGACAGAGACACAGAGAAAGAGACAGAAACAGACACAGAAACAGACATAGAGACAGAGACGGAGAGTCAGAGAGACAGAGATAAGCCATATTGGATAACTCAGCTAAAAGAGGATGCAAGCCAGGAAAAACTGGGTCAATCTAGACAGAAGAGAAGTCAGAAAGCACAGGTAAATGCGAGATTATTAAGCAGTAAGACGCTGATGTTGAAAACATTCTAGACCTATATAAGACCTATGTTAGACTTACGTGAGCTTTTCTATCTGATTCAGCATTTGTTGTTTTGCTTTCTTTATTATCATATAGCATCAGAACTATAAGTTTTGTAATAAACAATCAAAAGGCATCTGAAAGAAAGGTGTGCAAATTTCTCATGTATTATGTATCCCCTTTGAATATTCAAAGTCAATTTACTATCATTTAATTAGTATGTTGTTTGTACATAAGAAGACCAAATTGATAAAAACATATTTACAAACACAAAACGTAGTCTATGACTCTAATGACTATGAATGCTATGAAAGAAAGTATAGTGAACTCCAATGTTCTACTGGAACCAGGGTAGTTGAGCGGTTATCAAAATCACACATGTATGAACCATACTTTTTCTAGCCTCAACACCAACCTCTTTTTAAAACAATACATTGTGTTAGATGGTTAGTCTTCCAGTGAGTTTGGAGTGCATGACTACATTTCTTTTATCTCACTGTGGTATAAAAAATGTGGCCTCCGGCATACCAGAATACTCGTGTTTCTTTCCTTTGTTTTCTTCCAATAAAAATTAAATTTCTTTCCTACGGACATGGGCTGGTTTCTGCTGGAGATATTCATACCCGTGCTGCGTCCCATTTCTACCCCACTTGCTAAGCAGAGGAAATATTATTCTTGGTAGAAAACAAACTAGAAATATATTTATGTTTTAAAAATGTTGGGCATATGGTCCCCAAAATACTGGTCAGCCTGTGTAGCCTACTTGAGAGCTCCAGGTAGTTTGTTAGACTCTGTCTTTTAAAGTAAGATGAGGATAATACAGCAACAAAGACAATCCAACCAACCAAATGTCTGTAGGTGGGAAATAGGAGCTAATTTTCACAGCAAGAAAGGGCTTTAGCAGGCACTATACTCTTAAAGTGTAATCAACAGGCTAATGGGAAAGAACAGATACTGGCTGAATTGTTTCTCTCTAGAACATAGGTTCTTCATCAGGACATAAGGTTTGGTCTGCCCTGTGAATAATATTCCTAGGATCTCAGAGTCAACCTCACACACATGAAACTTGTAGTACAGTATAGTGTTTATTAAATTAAGTTATGCCCTCTTTTATCAGATATTACTTCACAGATTGGATGCCTGAAATATAGGTTACAAAATGGCATAGGATCACAGAGAAATACATGAATAAATCCAAATTAAGTCCTGACATTTTGGAGAAAGCCATGACGGATTAACATTTTCTGCATTGCAAACCTCTCTAGCTTTTCTTATTTTCTCATAAGAAAATAGCACACCCATTGATGGCAGTTTGTTTTAGCATACTCACAGGTGTATTACAAATACTTGAAGTAGTGTGGAGCAAATAAATAGAAAGGAATAGTTGTTATCTCACACTAATGTGGATGGAACAGTTTCCTTTGCAGCAGATTTTGAATGGATTAAATGTGCTTAACAATTAACAACAAACTAAATATTGAGAAAAAAATAAACCACCCTCCCTCTCCCATGAGGGGAAACTTTATGTCCCTTTTCCACTTAGACCATTGAGGTCCATCTTCTGCTTATTTTTCCTCTTAGGGTTGAAGATGTATGATGCTCTGTGAAATCAGAAACATGCAGGATTTTCTTGAGCAGGCTGCCAAGGGTGTTGATTGTTTTTGCTCACGTAACGATAAGAGGCATGCTGAAAAGAAAAAAGAAGGAGGAAGTGTGTTAAATTGAAATAATTTGTGTTGATAGGAGTTTCCATGTTTTTTAAGCCAGTGAGCCACTTGCAAGCATTATCTCATTATTGTTTACAAGGTACTAGCACAGAGTCAGGGAGAACGAGACAGAGAGAGAGAGAGAGAGAGAGAGAGAGAGAGAGAGAGAGAGAGAGAGATGCATTGAGAGACAGATAGAGAAAGAAACACAGAGACAGAGAAAGGGAGGAAATGACAAAACTAAGAAAGTAAGATAACTGAAGGATTCCTCTTTCCAGATACCTTTTGGTTTAATGAAAGTCCTGCGAATCCAAAACTTTCTTTAACTCTGAAGCATATCTTTCTTTACCTCCACTACACAACCTTTGAGAAGTCAGGCCTACCTAAAATGTCACCTTTCCCATTGGATATATGTCAAACCTATTTATACACAGTGGAAGTATGTGATTCATCTCTGACTTGGAAGACGAGGAAGACAAGCAAAAGGGCATTGTTATAGATTTCTATTGTAGAACTTTTCCACACTTCTTTGCAGTGATACAGGACCCAGTCAGTGGAACCAAACTGGGTGAATAAATAAATAAATGCAGGAGGAGTTGGGCTTCAGCACACATCTGAGTGAGTATAAAGGAATGAGCCATTTCAAAATCATATGGGTTCAGGTTGAATCCCTTGCTCTTCCTACTCTCTTTCTCAATAATTATCTGAAAGCCAAAGCTAAATTTCTGGGCTACCAGATCAATTTTGTGAAATTCATTGTCCTCCTTGTCTTAGTAAAGGGCACAGAAAGCACTAGTATAAGAGACTATTTAGCTAATGATTCCTTCAGATCTCTAACCCATTTCTTTCTCAGTATGAGATATAGGGACTGATTTCCTGATGACAATGATGGTTGTCAAGATTAAGCCTTTTATATGAAAATATTACTCTTTTAGCTATCTGTAATTCCTAAAACTTTTAACTGAAAATATGTTTGATGTGTTGCTACTTTGCCTGATCAAATGTTTCTGTTCCTTATAGGGCTAGCTGTAACTAGACATGAATGGCTAAATCAGCTTCAAGATTTTTATTCGTTTTGGTTTTCATTCTGCAGTTATGACCTTAAATATTGTCCACAAAACCCCTCTGACCTGTCCAATGTAAGACAAGTTTATAGATATATTCCAATCAAAGTCACTCAGAAAAGGAAACGATTAGGCTTATTTCAATGTGAAAAGACATACCCAAAGTGGGTTACAGATTGTATTGCAGTATTCCAAATGTATAATCTCAGTAAGGAATCTGGACTCATTGTTGAGCTTGGCCCTAAATTGAGGTGTTGCTGGGGATGATTGAAAGTCATACTCTTTTTAAGAAACATTTATGGAGTTCAATTGTACAAGAATATTTGTAGTTGTTACTACTGCAGTAAAACCCAATGGTTTTCTTCAGCAGTGAGTTTTAATATCAGATGTGTAACTTCTTTCAAATTGATAAAGATTTTTCCCAGCATATCAAATACATAGCTTGTTTGCAAGGGTGTTTAACTTATGAAGACGACTACCAGATCCAAGGGAAAAATGTAGAGAGCACGTTAATTCTATTATATTGATGTTTGTATAGCCAGTAGTTGACCTATTCCAAACTGTGATGCTATGAAATGTGGACCATGGCATTTTTCCCAAGCTGAAGAAATTTCTTAAGTCCCCCAAGACAGATATTTTTTATTTGCAACTTTCAGGTGATTGAAATGCACCTACATGTGACCATATTGGTGGATCCTGTGCCTTTGTGGATGAGTACTGTGCTGTCACTGGTGGGTAACCTACTGTGGCCCATGGGTGATGAGGCACTGTCAATGGCTGATATGGCACTGTCATTTCTTAATGCGACCTTGCTGATGTGTGAGGCAAAAGTGCAGTAATACAATCAAAAGGATCCTGTCAAAGTCTGTAAGAAATCTGGGGAAGTTGTACAGGTTAAAAAAATGATGGTTCATATAGAGTTCTCCATGTTACATGTAAAAGCTGATACAGGTTTATATGTTAACTGTGTGCTCACAGCTTGAAAACAGCAGCTCATTGTCGGGAGCCGAGAGACCCTGGCTGAGCTGAGAGACCCTGGTTGCGTTGAACTCCAGCTGACCCTTTCCAGCCAGCCTATACAGAAAGAACTTATCAAACATTTTGCCTGGCAATGGACAAACCGCAAACGTCGTGCTTGGCCCTAGGAGAAGGAACTTGGCCCTGAGAAAAGGAACACTCAGCGTACCGTGGCTTTGTAGCCTTTCACAGGAGTCACGGTACATGAACATCTGACGTGCTGTGGTCTCTGGGAGAGGACCGCGGGGCCACCTGTCTCCTCCCCCCGCCCCATACATTGTCCCAGGGGTTCCTACCCCAGAAGATTCTGTACTCTCCCACTGCTCTCCCTCCTTCCCCCGCCCTTCCTGAAGCACACTTTAAAAATCATACACCTGCTTTCAGTAAATGACTCTTGATAAGACCAACCTTTCAAGAGTCGTGTCTTCTCTCCCGCCCATTCTTATTTACAGGCCGCGACCCCCTTCGAGAACCCGAATAACTAAACCCGCGGGACGGGGACAGTGGCGCCCAGACGTGGTTGTCGGAGTACGGGTCGCCCCACGGACAGATTAAGATCGCGATCGCCCCTGTGACTTCATGGTTGTCGCCGCTCGCCCGGCTGCTTCAACTATTAGGTGAGTCATCTGTCCAATTTCTCAGAATGGGTAAAACTTTGTCTAAAGAGGCGGAATTCATTAAAGGCCTAAAAGACGCACTCAGAGAGAGAGGCATAAGGGTTAAAAAGAAACATTTGGTTGAATTTTTTATTTTTGTCGATGAGAAATGCCCCTGGTTCATTATTGATGGGCCGACCATAGATTCACACAAATGGCAGCGAGTCGGTCGTGATTTAAATGTCCTCATAACTAGGGATGGGAATGAGGCCCTAGGACACAACATTTTTTCATACTGGGGTCTCATTCGTGACATTATTCAAGCCTCCGATTCGGAGACTGGACACAAACAACTCCTTTCTGTTGCAGAGTACTGTCTCAAATCTTCCCTGCCGCCTTCTCGTTCCTCCTCTCGCACCTCTGCCCCTGCTTCTTCTCCTTTCACCTTCATAGATATCCCTCAGGACTCCCCTGTCGACCCATCTCCGGAACCTCCCCAGCCGCCGCCTTCTTCTACGGCCCCTCGCTTTCCTTCTCTCCCGTCCGCCTATAATGACCCTTCCCCCTCCCCTCACTGCCTCTCCCTGCTTATGAAGATCCTGCCTCCTCTATGGAACTCGGCTATTCCTCTTTCTGCTCACCTGTTATCCCTCTTAACAGTAAGAATTCCAAGACTGCCTCTCCATCCACTACAAAGTCTTCTGTGCCCCTGCTGTCCTTTTTGTTAATCCTGGAGATTCCCTTAACCCTGACGACGACGCAGCCCTTGAAGAAAAAGCCGCTGGAGATCATTCTGAAGAGTGGCCACCTCCTACAGCTTCACCCTGTAAACTGCAGCCTCCTGTCCTCCCCTATAATCAATCTCCTTCCTGCCGATGTTTTTCTTGCCTTTGTAACCTAAAAGCCCATCTTCACTCCCAGCTCACAGATGCTGTTAAAATCGCTTGCCTTCAGAAACAGCTTTCACTTTTAAACTTCTCGTCTTTCACAGACTTCAGTTCCCTGCCTTACTTTCCCTGCCACTCGCTATCAATCTAATCCTGCTCCTCCCCCATTCTCCGGAGAAGCTAAAACTGCGAGTGAAGATCCTACACCCTCCCCATCTGCTACACGCTCCCCCGCTCTCCAGCCAGGGCCCATTCCCGGGCCCTCCTCTCCCTTCACTCTTTAATTTCTCTGCCATCATGTTAAAGCCTCAACTGCCACAACGGGCTCCCCAGCCTGTCCAATTTTTGCCGGCCTCGGGGGTCAGCCAGCCCCAATCCAGCCCACTGTTGCCTCCCCTTCAGCCCCTGCCCCAAATGCCTCAAACCTTTGCCGCACCTCCCCCAGAAGCACAGGAGTGGACCTCTGTGCTTCCGCCTACACAATATTAAATCCTGACTCGGGCATTCAAGTCATCTCCATAGATTCCACTGTTTTATCTCAGCCCTCCAAAGCTCCCAGATTCTGACATGGGAGGATCCTGATGGCAATATGGGCTGTGTTCAGCCATTCATCGTCCCTGGCCTGCCTGTCAACCTTTGGGGGCGAGATATATTAACCCAGATGGGAGTTTACCTTTTCAGCCCCTCTCCTACTGTGACACAACAAATGCTAGATCAGGGATTCCTCCCCGGTCAGGGCTTGGGCAAAAATAGTCAGGGATGCCCAACCCCTGTCCAGACCACTCCCAAACTAGATCGAACAGGATTGGGTTACCGTACTTCTTTTTTATAAGGGCCGTTGCTCCCCCTGCACTCCAGGCTGATAAGATTACTTGGAGAAATGACTCCCCTGTCTGGATCGACCAATGGCCCCTCCCCACCAAAAAACTCACCGCGGCAATGCAGTTAGTGCAGGAACAGCTGTCCGCAGGCCATATTGAGCCCTCTACGTCTCCTTGGAACACCCCCATTTTTGTCATCCAGAAAAAGGGGGGTAAATGGCATCTACTACAAGACCTTAGAGAAATAAATAAAACTATGGTTCCCATGGGAGCCCTTCAGCCAGGACTCCCCTCCCCTGTCGCCATTCCCAAGGGATTTTCAAAAATTGTTATTGATCTTAAGGACTGCTTCTTTTGCATCCCTTTACATCCGGAGGATTGCAAGCGCTTTGCCTTTAGCCTACCCATTGTTAATTGTATAGGACCCTCCCCTCGCTTCCAGTGGAAGGTACTCCCCCAAGGTATGGCTAATAGCCCTATTCTTTGCCAAAAGTATGTGGCCCAGGCCATAGATCCCTTTCACCTTAAACATCCTGATCTCTACCTTATCCACTACATGGATGATATCCTTTTGGCGGGAGCAAATGGTGAAGAGCTCCTGCGAGTTGCGTCCTCCCTAGTAGCCAGACTCCAAGAGTTTGGACTCCATATTGCGCCAGAAAAGGTTCAGCTTCAGCCCCCTCATTTGTTTTTAGGATATGAATTACATTCTCATAAGATTCTCACTCAAAAGATGGAACTTAGAAGAGATTCTTTACACACCCTAAACGATTTCCAAAAGCTCCTGGGGGACATTAATTGGTTGCGCCCCTATTTAAAACTCACCACTGGAGATCTTAAGCCCCTTTTTTCTATTCTTCAGGGCGATCCTGACCCCTCTTCCCCTCGACAACTGACCCCTGAGGCTATAAAATCCCTACAGGTTGTTGAGGCTGCTATTTCAAATCAGACCATTTCATATTACTCCCCCTCTTCCCCTCTCTGGCTGTTGATCCTCCCCACCACTTTTTCACCCACAGGTTTGCTATGGCAAAATAAACCGTTATACAGGTTACATTTACCCGCTACCCCTTCAAAAGTCCTTTCCCCATATCCCCTCCTAGTGGCCAAAATACTCAGGTTGGGAAGAGAGAGTTCCCTTAAAATATTTGGAAAAGACCCAGACATAGTCAGCCAACCCTATAGCCCCGCCCAAATCCAATGGCTACTACAAACATCTGATGACTGGGCCGTCAATTGCTTTTCCTTCCAGGGAAAGATTGATAACCATCTCCCCTCTGACAAACTTATCCAATTTCTCAGTAAACAAGCCCTAATTTTTCCTAAACATACCAAGAGTACCCCTATCCCACAAGCCCCCTTAGTTTTTACTGATGGCTCCTCCTCCGGTGTAGCTGCCTATGTTATTGATGGGCAAACTACCAGGTTTCAGACTAATCTATCTTCTGCTCAACTAGTGGAACTGACTGCGGTCTTCCAAGTGTTCCAAACCCTGCAAGACTGCCCCTTTAATTTATATACAGACAGCGCTTATGTTGCTTGCTCCATTCCTTTGTTAGAAACTGTGCCCTTTATTCGGCCAGATACTAATGCTTCCCCCCTCTTTGCTAAAATCCAAAAAAGTATCCAGCAAAGGACATGCCCCTTCTTTGTCGGACATATTCGTGCCCATACTGGTCTGCCTGGACCTTTGGCCAAGGGCAATCATTTGGCCGATCTAGCCACCAAAAACAGCTTCTTAATTCTGTTATCCCAAGAACGGCACCCCCTTCAAATGGCCCAACAGGCTCATCAACTACACCACCTAAATGCTCAAACCCTGAGACAAATGTTCTCCATTACCAGGGAACAGGCCCGACAGATTGTACGTCAGTGTCAACACTGCATTACCTTCCTCCCTGAGCCACATCTGGGAGTTAACCCTCGGGGACTCACCCCAGGAGAGTTGTGGCAAATGGACGTTACCCATTTTGCCCCTTTTGGAAAACTAAAATACATCCATGTGTCTATAGACACCTTTAGTGGATTCCTTTACGCCACCCTTCAGTCCGGGGAGGCTACAAAGAATGTAATCAGCCATGTTCTTTCCTGCCTCACAGTTATGCCCCGGCCCTCTACCATTAAGACAGACAATGGGCCTGGCTATACTAGCTCCTCCTTTAAAAACTTTTGCGCCCAATTACAAATTAAACATGTTACTGGAATTCCCTACAATCCCCAAGGACAAGGCATAGTAGAAAGAGCTCATCAAACCTTAAAAAATATGATTTTAAAACTCAAAAATTCTGGAGGGATATTGTACCCCATCAATAATAATCATAAAAATTTATTAAATCATGCCTTATTTGTCCTTAATTTTTTAACCCTTGATAGTCAGGGAAAGTCGGCTGCCGATAGATTCTGGCATCCTTCAACTGCCGATACTTATGCTCAAGTACTATGGAAAGATCCATTGACTCATCAATGGCATGGACCAGACCCTGTGCTCATTTGGGGCAAAGGACATGCCTGTGTCTATGACCAGACTCAACAAAATGCTCGATGGCTTCCTGAAAGGCTAATCAAACTGGCTAACCCAATGACCTCCCCAGGGAAAATCCCTGAGAAAGATCAATAAATGTGTTCTCTTATAGAATGTCCCTGCTCATCTTCTTCCTCGTCCTCCTTAGCCCGGTGGTAAGTACTCCCCTCTCCCTTCCCCGCCATAATCCCTACATGTTATTCAATTACACATGAGTCATTGTAAACCAGGCTGGCGACATCGTTAATTCCAGTAGCCACCTGGGAGCTCAGCCCCATTGGCCGGTCCTCCAAGTAGACCTCTGTGCACTGGCACTCGGGGCTAACCCCGACTGGGGTACTGAGAACATTTTTTGGCCCACGCATGAGTCTAAGGCTCCCGAACAGCCCATAAGAGGAAAAGACTATGTCGGATGCCGCAATGATTTAGAACGAATACTGCTTCATAAGGCTTTAAGAAGACAAGGGTACTGGGGACTAAATGGAGGCCTATATGTTTGCCCTGGCACCTCTCATCGTCCCCGGACCAATAATTACAAGTGCAGAGGCTCTAATGATTTCTTTTGTGCCTCCTGGGGATGTGAGACATCGGGAACCACTTATTGGAAGCCATCTTCCCCCTGGGATTATATCTCTGTCACTAGTTCTTGGATACACCCTGAAGTTAATAATTACTATACACCTGATGACTTAAAAAACCTTTGCAATAGCACTCGTTCCGCCACCCTTGGTTGGTGCAATCCCCTATCCATCTCCTTCACTGCCTCAGGTAAACGTCAAATTTGGACTGACAGAGGCTTTGAGTGGGGCCTACGCCTTTATAAAATAGGTTATGACATGGGATTAACCTTTAAAATCAGGCTCTTAAAAGAAGTCCCCAATAAAAATGCTGCCTCTGCAGGCCCCAATAATATGCTTCATAAGCCTGTAGCAGCCGCCCCAAAGCCTCCTGCTCCTAAGCTACAGCCAACCCCTCATCCTTCTGCCACCCTCCACTCTTCTTTCCCTACCCTGTTCCAACCCACCATCCCTGTTGGTCCCCCTAGTACTGCAGAACTCATTATTGATCTCGCTAATGCCTCTATCCAGACCCTTAAAAGTGCTAACTCCTCCACTTACCCGGAATGTTGGATATGTTTCTCCCCCACCCCCCCTTACTATGAGGGCATCGTGCTCTTTTCCACCCCCTCCTTTACCAATGAGGCACCTCCCACCCTTTCCACGTCCGAACCTGACAACTCCATTACAGTTCAATCTATTTCTGGTTTTGGCACTTGCCTTCTGGGCCCAAATATGCTTCCCCCCAGAGACCTATTGGAAGTTTGCAATCAGACTCTTGTATTAAATACCACCTTCCAATTCGCCTTGGCCCCTAATGGTACTTATTTTGCCTGCTCTTCAGGCCTGGCCTCTTTTATCTTTACCCCTTTATTTATCCACAAACGTGATTGGTGTGTGACAGTCCTCTTATTCCCTCGCTTCTCTGTCCACAACCCTGAAGATTTCCTGAACTTTATAGATAAGGGCGTCTCCATCCACCCCCGATCTAAGAGAGAGCCCATTACGACCCTCACCATAGCCACTATTTTGGGCCTTGGTGCAGTGGGGGCAGGTACAGGAATTGCCTCCCTGGTGACCTCCAAACAAGGTTTTGCTGAACTCCAGACAATTATTGATAGAGATATTTCTAATATGAGAGATGGGATTCAGGAGGTAAAGGACTCCCTTGATTCCCTTGCAGAGGTAGTTCTTCAAAACCGCAGAGGCCTTGACCTCCTTTTCCTCAAGGAGGGGGGGCTCTGTGCTGCTCTTAAAGAGGAATGTTGCTTCTATGTCAGTAAAACAGGCTTAGCACAAAAGAGCCTTGACAAAGTTTCCAAGGCTCTGGAGGAACGCCGGCGAGCCAGAGAGAAACAAGAATCCTGGTATCAAAATTGGTTTTCCTCCTCCCCCTGGCTCTCTACCCTCTTGCCCAGCCTCCTGGGCCCCTTTGTGGGGATCCTCCTCCTCCTTTCTTTTGGGCCTTGGGCCTTCCATCGTTTAACCACCTTTGTTAAAAGCCAGGTTGACTCTGCTACCAAGAATATACAGGTCCATTACCACCGCCTCTCCTCAGAAGATCCTAAAAATAATGCCTCCAAAACAGAGACTTCAAGGGTCCAACAGCCTTCACAGCAGCCCTATGGACAACCCCTACAGTTCCAGGCATTACGCGATGCCAAATGGAGAGCTCGACTCTGCCCCAGGCGTTTCTGGTAACCTCATCAAACCCCTTCCCATCATCCTCAGTTCTTACCGCACAGCCTTTTTGCCTTAGAGGTCAGATCATTCCCCCAGGCCTGGCAGGCTGCCTGTAAGTCCTACATAACTAACTTGCAGTGAGTCTCTCTCTCTTCTTTCTGCGTGGCCTTTGCACTCGACTAGCCCTAGTTGCCATTGCACGTCGTAAGGCACCCTATATCTGCGTACACCCAGTGGCCATTGCACCCCGCAGGGAAGCTTGCCCATTGCACGCGGGATGGCACTGAGTGGCACCTCTAAGATGGTCCTTGATCGGTTGGCTCTGAGACATGCTCCAGCCTTGATCGGACCATTTCCTTTTCTTAAGCTCACTGCCCATATAACACCCTATGGAGAGCTGCGAAGTACTGCGCCCACATGTGGCACCAGTTTTCGCCTTCCGCCACCCCGACGGCGAGCGCTCTCGGGAATGTGTGAGACCTTCCTTGGCATGTGGTGTGCTGGGCCTTTATTAAATAGGGAAGGGGGAGATGTCGGGAGCCGAGAGACCCTGGCTGAGCTGAGAGACCCTGGTTGCGTTGAACTCCAGCTGACCCTTTCCAGCCAGCCTATACAGAAAGAACTTATCAAACATTTTGCCTGGCAATGGACAAACCGCAAACGTCGTGCTTGGCCCTAGGAGAAGGAACTTGGCCCTGAGAAAAGGAACACTCAGCGTACCGTGGCTTTGTAGCCTTTCACAGGAGTCACGGTACATGAACATCTGACGTGCTGTGGTCTCTGGGAGAGGACCGCGGGGCCACCTGTCTCCTCCCCCCGCCCCATACATTGTCCCAGGGGTTCCTACCCCAGAAGATTCTGTACTCTTCCACTGCTCTCCCTCCTTCCCCCGCCCTTCCTGAAGCACACTTTAAAAATCATACACCTGCTTTCAGTAAATGACTCTTGATAAGACCAACCTTTCAAGAGTCGTGTCTTCTCTCCCGCCCGTTCTTATTTACAGGCCGCGACCCCCTTCGAGAACCCGAATAAATAAACCCGCGGGACGGGGACAGCTCATATCTACTAAACTTGTTTCATGTCCAATGCATCTAGCCAGATAAGTTGCATAATGGACATGAAACCAGGGAGTGAGTTATGGTAAATAATCATTTCCCTATTAACACCCTGTGCAAACAGTCTAAATTTGAGGAATAAAGCCAATGACTTCAAGGTTTAAATGTGAAATCTCTACATTTGATAATATCTTGTCAAAGACTTCTTTGTGGTATATCTTCCATTTTATCAATAGATGTTGACATACGTATTATACAGGAAGGAACATGTTTAAAAGCAGTGGCCTCCACCCTACTCTACAATCCAACTGTCTCTTTCCTATAAGTCTGATGTGTGGATTCTCAGAAAAGTAATTTGCAAAAAATTAATGGACCCTCTCTTCAGGTTGCCACGGACCACCAAGGGGGCTTCTAGCCATGGAGAACATGGGTCCTAGGATATCAGGCGGGGACGGATTCACCACGACACACAGACAAGAAGACAAGGGAGGTTTAATGCTGCTGCCAAAATCTTTACTTGAGCACAATATTTTATACAGTCATGACAGGAACGTCTCCTAGCAACAAATCACAGTTTAAGAGATAGATATCAGGTTACAAATTGCAAAGTACAGCAATAATCAGAAACTAAACAAGGTCCTCTGGCTATACACAAGGGCCAGAGACAGACTGCGGTTAATCACCTCAGAAGGTGGCCTGACCTTTTTTTAGAATTTGCAGTCAGCTCGGCAAAGCTGGCTCCTTTTTCAGGCATGTTATTATTAACAGTTTTTACCCATGAAAGAACTACAAGTCTGCCCATCTATAACCCGTACTTAGATAAAGTTGTTATATTCCTTTACACATCTTCATATTTCTGGTATTCCCATACATTGTAAACCAAAACAATCACATGGTGTACCATTCTTTACTACCACCTAGGTAAGATTTGTAATTATGTCATTTTTCTCTGCTGCAGTTAAAGAGTACCATGGAGGTCTGGCCCTCATGATTCTTTTCCAGGGACTCAGGTCTTAATGTCTTATCTTTTTACCATCCTCCATAACCCATTATGTTAAATCCTCATCATACACTCCTATATATGATAATGGAGGTTAGGAAGTGGTTCTTAGAGCTATGGTTCTCTGTATTTGGGTCTCTGCCACCATTTCACTTCAATCCAGTAGTAAGTTGTCCCATTTCTGTTTTACTGTGAACTCCCAGAAATGTTTCATTCTCTTCACTATCCTCACTTTCCTGGATATGCCTTCTCTTCCTGGCATTCTTTAGCCTATATTATGGCTGCTGCCATTTGTGAAGTGCCTCCTGTACAGTTGCATTTTCTTTCTGTATCAACTGCACAAACACCTTCACCCCCAAGGTGTAGTTTCATTTGTAGTCATGCTTTTGGTACAGCTTAATAAGATACATTCAACTTTCTGTGGAAATACATCATCCACAGTCACCATTGGTTCATTTTCCAATAGACTCACATCAGGTTTCTCAGTTAATGAGATGTTCAGAGGGTAAGAACAGCCTTGCCCTGGAGGTGGACTTAATAAGAATGTGTGAGTGATTATAGAGCAAGGATGGTGGAAAAGTAGAAGTAGGCCAATAACCAGGCACTGTACTCCCAGGAATCGGGATGCTCGTCTCAACAAATACCTGGGCTTCTGCCACGGACCATTGCGAATCTAGTTGCCCATTTCCTAATTGATGTCAGAGCATCCTCCGAACCTATAAGGATGCATGTCACACAGACTCTAGCGGAGTGTGTGTGGCACCAGGTCATTAATAACATTCATCATGTGCACAAAACCAACATGGTTAGTGCAAAAAATATACAGGTGTACCATACATGAACTTATAGACAATTTAAATTCCGGATTTTTCTGTACCTGCTCTGGTGGTTGATCTTTCTGATTCTCTTGTCCTTGTCTAAATTGTGGAGGAACATATGGTAGTCTGCGAAGTATCTCAACATGCTGGGACAACACAAATACACATCGTTCTTTTTCTTCTGCAGTTATTGATTTGTCAAAAATAAACATCAAAGTATCAATTTTATAGAAAATTAAAAGGCATTAGCTTTAACTTAAGTGTAAGCCAAAGAACTGAGAGTAAGGAACTTTTCATAGCAGAAAACAAAAAATACACGAACAAATAAACAAAAACGCACCCTACAGGTCCTTGGAGAGCTAAGTTAATTAGTTAGCTATAGTTGAGTTTTGCAAAAGTAGACAGTTTAACAGAAGCCGAGATGATTTATTTGGGGATCCTGACCATAGGTTCCTACTGTAAGGTTGAGTACATATATAAAGCAACCTGCCTTAAATCCCACCCCAAGGAATCATTTTTATATATAAATTAATCCCATAGTAATGAAAGGCTGGTCTCTCAGTGAATACAGGGCTATGTGGCCTACGGACTGGTTTTGTAGCCCACTAGTAAAAGATATTCCTCTAAGTCACAGACTTTTGAACATCCAAATATCTGCACAATCAAGTATACATCATTAATCCTGTGTTAGAGTCTACCTAGGATAGATATGTTTAATTCTCTGGAGCAATTGAACTGAAGCTGATGTGGAAGTCTGAGCTGAATAAACAAAGTCAATAAAATTTACTATATTAATGAAATATCCCTTCAGTTTTAAATTTAAAATGAACTTTCCATACCTCTTATTCAGTATTTGTATCAGGAAAGAATCTGGTTATTTTCAAATCATTGACATCTATTTCTATTCGTGAGTTGCCGCGTAGGACAATCCTTTCCTACAAAGGTGGACGCAGGAGTGGCAAAAAGCTCCTGTGCTGCATTTGTAGGGAAACAAAATGAATTGCTATTAGGTCATGCCTTTCTTTAATACACTGAATAAAAGTTAACATGGGAAAGAATGTTCAGCAAACCCACAGGGAACCTGAGATATCCAGAAATTGAGATCTGGCTGGGCTCTACTCTGCTCCTGTACACAGGCAGATTGAAGACATGCTGCTAATTGTTTTACAAGTTTAAATTTGCATCTACATTGAGAGTCTATTTATTCATAAAAGGTTACTCCTAAAGAGTTCATTAAATTTCATGGTACTCAAAAAATTCATGTAAGTAAAAAAGAAAACTCAAAAACACATCCTTGTCTACTTAATAAGGTGAGAACTAAATGGGTATGATTTTCCACAGAGAACATCCAACCTGTCTATTTTTAAGGGTTCCATAGGGTTTTTGTGTGTCTGAAAAGCTAATGCATTAGAAAGAGTGATGCCTGTTTTTGAGAAATAATTATCATGCATTCTGTGAAGTAAATTGCGCAAAAAGAGTGACTTATAGCTTAACATTGTCAGAGGTAACAAATACGTATTTGGAAGAAATTGAGATGTACCTCAGTTACTCCAGAGACTTACTGTTATATGGGTACTATGGGTCCCACCACTGCAGCTGGGTATACATTTTTTTTGTGTGTGTATATGATAGATTGGGTTGTTTCTGGTGACTTTTGTGGTTCTTGTCCATGCTCCACAGCGATTTCTAGAGTCTTAACATTTTTCTTGTCTTTGGTATCTCATATTAGTTCACAGAAATCTTCTTCAGATGGAGAATTAAAATTTACAATACTTTCATCAATAAAATCTTCCTTAGAATTGGAGTTCTTTGCCTGTTCCCATGGTTTATTCTCAGCCTTAGCCTTGACTTCTTGTTGTGGGGGGCCACCTTTTTCTGACTATCATTTGAAAAGACCTCCGAAGGTACATTGATTTCCATATTCACCGGCTTTAGCATGTTCATTAAATCCATCATTGAATCCTGTATAGAATCTGAAGAAAAAAGCACTGATTGTTACTAAAACACTTCAAAGTGAAATTTTTATATAACAGGACACTGTGGTGTTATTTTGTGTCAAAACAAAAACACATACATACAACAAACACACACACACACAAACACAAACAGACACACATGTCTGTGTTGTTTCCAATGAACAATTTGGAATAAGTGTATGAAACTTACAGAACTAATATAAGTGGTGCTAATAAAACTGTGTAAAATTAAAACTACATTTGAAACTGGTGAAAAAAGGCAGATTAACCCTAATAAGTGAAAATAATACAATTTATGTCTTCTGCAATTCAATACATGATTCAGGTATGGCAGTTCTTATCCAATTGTATAATTAGTACTTTGTGACACTAACACAGAAAAAGAGAAGCAATATTTTGTAGTACTTAGCAAACTTCACTGTTAATTCGATTTCATCTTCCTGACAATGCACATGATTAAAAATCTGTTAACCCATCATTAATGTGTGGAGATAAACAGCCTGCTCTGTCTTCTAGGAAATGGTGAATTGTATGTCAAGAAACTGCTTCAAACCTCAAGTAATGTAACAAGAAAATATTTTGTTGCTCTGGGATATACTGCATATACATAAACAACAAATGATATTTATTCAAAGACATATTTGTTAAAATGTTTGTAGTATTAAATTCAAAAGCAAGTGAAGAATACATATTCACTGATAAAAGAGGAGTCAGAACATTTCTAACTGAAATTTCTAAAGCGTATAATCAGTGATTGCTTGAATTTGAGAAAACAAGGTTACATGTACTTCTCTGAACCGTCATATCAAATCATTTAGAGAAATTGAGTTAAGTTGGACATGACACTTGGAATGGCACTAAGAGAATGCTATGTTAAAACTCCTAACCACTTTGAAAATCATGGAATTTAAAACTTAAACTTGTACTAGGCTCATAGTACCTACTTGAGATAAGCGGTGTAAAATCCGTACAAAAAATCCAAGTCCTTATGCTCTTGCTTGTATTTGCATTCATGTTTGTGCTTCTATTCGACTGAGATGATACCCAGTTCTGAACTGTTTCATGTAGCATCTTCCATGTAGGAGGTCGAACTTCTGCAAACTCAACACGGGTTTCCAAATAAGATAATATATTTCACTACTGAGATAGAATGAGACCCAAATAATAAGAAACACAAGCAGAATCCTAGAGACTTGAACATAATTTTTAACATATTGCACCAAATTGAAAACCCAACACTATGAATATGTATATGTTTATGGGTGTGTGTTTGTGAGTGAGTGAGAGTAAGAGCAAGTGTGTCTTTTTACAAATATTTGCAACCAATTTATGTAAATAGCAACAGTAGAGGGATAACAGTTTTTAGTTCGACTCAATGGCTGTTACTGCACATACTTCTGAGTCTGAATCAGGATGATCCATATTCAAAGCTTCAACTTGGCCCATTCTTTGCACGTCTTTCCTCTGGCACCTTTTTTTAAGCCTTCATTAAACCATAAAGAAATAATAATCAAAATGTGTTTTAAGTATTGGCAGGATAGATTCCTCTTTGTTGTATAGCATTCATAGTACGAGACTGAGTTACATAAGCAAAAGGAGGCAGAAAAAACCTATTCAGGGTTTTGCCGTCTGTGAACACTGTGATCAGCAATTAAGACTGGCGTGGGAAATTAATTCCATAAGTTGCAGTAGTTGCATCAATGATATGTGGGAGCTGACTCATTTCTGAGTGGATGGATACCATATACATATGTGGTACTATAAGTCTGATCGAGAACACGAAGATGGGAACATGTCCACCCTCCATGTTGAATGTACTTGTCATTACCTAGCTTAATGGACATAGTATCAATGTGGTCTCTAAATTAATATCTTTATGCAATTAATCTTCATGCCCATGGATTATTGCAGTTTTCAAATCTCATATGAGTAGTGCTTTTATTAAATAATCAGTAGTTAAAATTGATAGTCACAAGTAGCCAAACTGTAGAGAATTAAGTGTTATATGAGAGTTTTCATGTATGTCTGACATGTCTAATTGCCCTTTACACAAGCTTAGGGAATATTATACTAAGGAGGGCTGAAGGGTCATAAGAATTTGAGACCTTGGAGGAAAAGTGTCATATGAACCATGAGAATAACACTGCAATCAGGAACACATAATAATATTGTGCCCTCATGAGACCTACAGAAACCCTATGTCCAGTAATTCTGCCACAAAAAACTTCTTGTTCTAATTGATGTCTTTTGAACAATATAGACATAAGAATCATCAAGAAACTACTGCTAGAACCCAAACTATACTTTCAACATAGTAAAGACATTTACAAACAGAAAGTCTTCTACTACAAGGACTAAAAATAGATATTCAGATGTTTGTTTTGATAATAACTGGATACTGTATTTACTTTTATACTCCATTACTTTTACGTTGTACTATATGATCTATTTTGTACTTAGACATTAAGCTTAAGACCCAGTGGTATAGAGAGAACACATTTTTATTCATAATGAGAGAGAGAAATGACAACCTATTTCAACTAAAGCAAATTGTATTAAAAGGCCTACTCAGGAGATATATCTCATGGTAAGATTTTGGCGACTTGAAGATTTTTGATTTGCTTTCTCATTTTCTCATCTTGTGAAAACAGGATTGAAATACCATAACTGTGAACTACTGATTCTCCTAACTCCATAACTCAAATGCTAGCATGTGTTCCTTCAGTACTTGAGTTTTTTCAAATACATATTTGTTATTCAGGGTGTGTGTGTTTGTGTGTGTGTGTGTGTGTTCTAGAATGTGACTTCTTTTCAATACAGAGTTAAAAATTGCAGGAATCATTCCTTTTTTATTTTTGGTTGGTCTTAAAGATTGGGGTAACAATCTCACATGTAGTGAACAGATTTTTTCTTCACCAGTTATTCGACTCTTAAAGAAGATAATACAACAGACACCATTTACATTATTCTTAAGATATAAGGAATACCAAGGTTTGGAACACGCAATTCGCTCATCTCGGATTCAGTTAATGTCCTTATTGGTCATTCTATTGTATGCTCATCCTATATAGAAAAACAAACTTCAGGTTTTCATTACTTACCAAATTCATATATATTACCTGGATGGCTTTAGTGTAGTTTCATCATAAGAATCAACAATTAAAACACAAGCTTGAATTTCATTGGGGTGTTCCTGCAGAAAAAATTATCACAACCCTTTTCATTGTTGCCACCATGATTTTGGAAACTTTGAGTGTCAAATGCACAGTCAAAACACAGTCTAATATCCACTCTAAATTATCTGTCGATTAAGAAGTTCTTTACATTTAAAAAATGAATTACATACTTTCCTTGTAAGTAATCCATATATAAGTGTGAGGAAGACACCAAGTTGAAAAGTACCAAAAGGAAATATACACCAAATGATATATTTCAAGCCTAATGGATGCAGGGAAGTTATTTCACTTTGAGGCAAGTTCACTGCTCACTCTTTTAAGCCATCATAGTATAAAGACTCTTCTGTCTGCTTCTCTTCTCCCCTATTTCATACAATAGCCTCCCATATATAAATAGAGAAATAGTTTATTATAAAACTGAATGAAGGAGAGATAGATCTAAAGCAGCATCACAAGAGGAATATATACATACCATTACAGAGTTTTTCTTGCCTGCCAACACTGCACTCATCACAATGTTTTAGTTATGCCTGTATCTGCTAATAATATCACCATTCATCCTCAATCTGAGTTTCCAATCAAAGGATTATAATCGGTCCAATTTCTTGCCACTCACCTAACACAATATACAATGCCCTTACTGTATACTGATTCTTCCTGCACAAAAATACAGCTTCTGAAATAAAAAATGATGCGTCCTTCAAATTGGGGGACATATACATCATACTCCCCAATATGGGTAGAACCCAGAGGACAGAAATGCTTCCCATTCTGTCCCTCAATAGCCTTGGAGCTAATGACCATGATTGCGTTAGGACAATAGTGTCAAAAACAACAAATCTCACTATATTATATGCACTCAACTCTTTGGAAAATAAAAGTGCTTAAAAGAATGAATGATGTCCATATGTGGCTTAGGTTTTCAGCTAAGAATATGAATTTTTGTAATACTGGTTGTCGTAATGAAGTCCTATGTTCTTTTAGCTATGCTTAGGGAAGTGCTGTACTGCATACTGTTTACATGCAATCTACCTATAAAGTATGCAATAAAAGCACTCTTACCATCTTTTGGTACTCTCCATAGCTAGTGAACTCAGGAACTTCAGTTTCCTCAAACATTGTTCTTCTCCTTGACATTTCTTTTCATAAAATAAATGTGATAAAT
Organism: Acomys russatus; assembly: GCF_903995435.1. Lineage (NCBI taxonomy): Eukaryota > Metazoa > Chordata > Mammalia > Rodentia > Muridae > Acomys > Acomys russatus. The sequence goes on from NW_026131611.1 coordinate 21,269, forward strand.
TATATTAAATATGAGCAGTTGCTGTTATAGATATCAAATGTCTAAGTTTTAAAAATGTTTATGAATAGATGTGAGGGATTGTGTATTCCACAACTATAGAGGAAGTCAGAATAAAACTTCGGGATTTTGATTATCTACTTTCACTTTCATGTGTGTTTCATGGCTTGAACTCAGGTCATCAAGCTGGCACATCATGTGAATATAATGCTTCACCTATCTCACCAATGTAAAGTAATATGTAGTACCATAAAAAAGACTTAAAGTGTGCTACATTATTTCTCAGAAAAATAATGCCATTGAAAAATCACCCCACAACGTGCAATTTTCCATTTTGTTCTATCAAACTCAGGATCCTCAATATGCCATACAAGGTTAACAACTGTACATAGATCCATAATAACAGTCCCTTACTAAAAGGTGGAATTCTGCTCAGTTTTTGACGAAGAGCTTTTACTTGAGAGAAGGTAAGGCCATTCCCAGGGCATCTCAGTGGGTACTACACTTCTACATGGCATCTGTTCCTGTTCACAAAACTAACACTCTTGCCTTTCCCTGAGTTAATAAGGACTTTGGGTGACACAGCCTCCCACTTAAATAATTTGGTAAATGTGAATTAGCTCCCCAACTGAGAAGAAAAAGAAAGTGTCAGGGTTTACAATGATTTTCCTGGCAATTGTGGCTTTAGTTCAACAGTCTCACAATATGTCCTCAGAGTACATTACAAATGTCTTCACTAAAGAGATAATGAGAACACTGTCATTAGTATTAGTGATGTAGGAATGGAGAGTGTAGAAACTTTAGCCCTGCTGAAGATAATTAAAGAAGAAATGCAACGTGAATGAGTGGACAGTGGGCCTAGGAAATATTTCAGGGGGGTTATCCAAAAAGAGGGCATACAAATAAAGAAATTTCTCAAGGAATAATGTAGTCAAGAGGTCATGCCTAATCTACTATTAAGATACTGTGATTATATGTTCATATAGATAAATACATCACATATCAAGAGCTACATGTTTTCCACGATTTAAGCATTGTCTTACAGATCCACAGAAATGGTCATTATGATTGTCCATTTTACTTTGGTAAGTTCCACTCATGGACAAGCTTTTGGGTATATTTTGAACACTGTACATACTCCACCTGCAAACAACCAATAAGTGAAAAGAAACAAATAGTACACATAATGTCGCCTTCAACTAATATTCCCTAATCTATGCCACTCAAAGTATGGTAAGGATTGTGATCCTCTAAAGTCAGCAATGCTACAAGGAAGAAATGGGCCTTGGTCAAACTTATATCAGCAAGTGTAGAGGTGACAGCTCCCTGACCTCTAACAGGCCTTTTTCTGGCTCTAGTGTGTTCATGATCATGCTTGTCCATCAGCTTGCTAATTCTCTTCAACAAATTTTGAAACTCTACTTGTGTTGTCTACTGGCCTATTTAAGGCAACCAGAATTAACAGAGAATTCAAGAATGAGCAAAATGAATAGTAGCAATGAGGCCAATTATTCTTTGTGAATCTATAACTTATAAGACAAGAAAATGGCACACTTTTTGTTAATTAAACATCAAGTGCCTTCATTATGCACAGTAACTCTTGTGAAAAGGTATGTCAAGATGGGGCCATACACAATACTCAGATAGGAATGCATAAGTATTGAGTGTTAGAGGCAAGTCAGGCTAAATATGATGAACTGGTAGCTAAAATAAATAGTAAATACACCATCAAACAAGTAAATTCCATTTCCATTATTTCAATGAAGCGAAAAGAATGTCAAAGTTATAACTCACTGAGTGAAAGATTCTTTGTCAACAGCATTATCCATTCCTACTTCATGCTCTTTTCATGCTGATTTCTCTCCATTTTTCAATCAGGTAAAAGTAGAATCTAAAACAAATTCATACCATTATTTTACAAAGAAATCATTTTTCTATAATCTGTAGCATCCACCTCTTCTTTATTTATCACCTCTCTGCTTTCTTCCTGTGATTTATCCTGTTCTCAACTATGTACATTATATCTTTTTGTATCATCTTTTTACACACTGCCACTCATCTGTTGTCTGTCACTGATTTTCTATATGTCATCTTCTATATTCTATCTTCTACTGTATCACTAGCCTAAATCGTCTATCTCCTATTATATAATTGTCTATTTGCTATCATATCTTTCAGAACCCTGTCATATGTCTTCATGTATCCACCCTCTATTTTCTATCAACTGTGTATTTTTCATGCATATAGCTAAATTTCCCTACATAAAACCTATATTCATTGTCATCTATTAAACCTAAATCAGTTTGTTTTCTATCAACAATTTATCCCATCGCCAACTAACCTATATTTACCTTCATTATTATTACCTATCTGCAATCTACCATCTATCTATCCCATGTTTACTTTCTTATTTGTATATGTGTGTGTGTATTTCTGTGTATTTGTGTGTGTGTGTGTGTATGTGTTTTAAAAAGGGTTTCCCTGTTTAGCATTGGCTGTCCTGGACTCTCTTAGTAGACTAGGCTGGGCTCAAACTCACAATAATCTGTGTGTGTTTACATTCTAAGAATCATTTATATTCCTGCTATACTTTGGCTAATTTACATATAAGTATGATTGACTATTTACATATGCTGTATCACTTTAAGATCTATTATTTATCTATCATCCAAATTCTATCTGTTCTAGGTCAAAAATAAATCTACTATCCCCCATTTATATACTGTTTATGTTCTACTGATCCTGTTTATATCATCCATCTGTGTATAGCCTACAAAAATATACCGTGTCTATCTTCCATTTTTCTATAATTTATCATCTATCCATGATCTTTTTATACTGAATCTATTTATCATCTATCCTAAAGGAGTCTCATTTCAATCTCTGTACCTATAAATTGTGCCTACCCTGTGTGTGTGTATTAGCAACTACCCTGTAGTTACCGTGTGTCTACCGTGTATCTAACACATAAGGATCACCTATGTAGCAGTTATTCTGAATCTAACTTCCATTTAAAGACCAGTTTGTCCTGTAGCTATCCTGTAACCTTGTTCCATCTATCAAAATCATCTATCCATCTTCTATCCTCTATATACTTCGTTTCTATTTATATCATATTTCTTCTCCATATAATGTGTCTGCATAATATTCCTGCATTATTAATATCATACTATTTTATGTCTCTGTATCCCTATAGACCAATCCTCTGATCATCCCATGCCTGTCTCCCATCTATCATTTAAGCTTAGCTGTGAATGACTACCATCCAAGCATTATTAATCATTAGCTATCTTTTATCTCCTTTCCACCTCTCTCTCATATATATATATTCAATCAATTTATCTTCTTTAATTTTCTTATCTTTTGATTATCTTCTACCTGTCTTCTATACTCTAGTTATTCTTTGATTGTTAACCATCCATGTATCAGTATCCCATAACTACCCTGAATTTCTCTTCCTTGGCACATCTAATTGGTAGTTATTGTTTATATCTTTTCCTTCTTTATCATATTTAATTTTCTGAGCCATGGTCTACATTCCATATACGGACTAATCCTCTAACTCCTCATAGATTTTCTTCAAATCTCTATCCTTCATCCTCTAGCTTTCTTGTTCCTGCCATCTATTCATCAATCTATCCTTTAGCTATACTGTTCTTGTTATCCATGTATTTATCCATCATTTATTTTTGGGATATCCTATCATTTACCTTTGATGTATCATTTTCTTTATCCTTACCCTAAATCATTCGGATTTATTTTTCAATATATCGATAATCCTTTAGTTTTCCAATAGGATACATTTTTCTCATCTCTCCTTTATTTTTCTTCATAAATTTATCATCTATTCAATGCATCTTGTATATTCATCTTCCTTTGCTCTCTCTTTCACTCTCTTCCTCTTTTTCTCTCTGTTACACCCTCAACCTATTTTAAATCTATCAACTACTACCTTTAGATTTATGTATCTCATATCACTCCTCTTTCATATATATGAATTTCATTTATTTCTCTCTTTTATACATCCAATGTTAAATGTATTGTATATACTTTCATTTACTGCTCCATGTTCTATGTGATATACTTTACCATTTATTGTTTATAATCAATAAGTTATATAAATTGTCTATAATATTTATCACAATGCCCTCAACATCCTTCATGTATTTTTGGTACTGGATCTCTCTTGTGATACAACATTTTGGTACTTAAAAACGCAGCTAGTCTGGCCTTTTTGCCATTGTATTCCATAAGATTTTTAACTGTGGTATAAATAGTATTATTCAAGGAACAGAAATATATTTCACAATCAGCAAGTTGATAATTAAGCTTAAATAAGGTATATACTTAAATACATAAATTTAGATTAGTCTGAAACTTCTAAAACTGAAATATGAAATAATGAATTCTGCAATAAACACCTGGAGACCCCGATACCTTATCAATGATTTCTACAAAGTTAGGGAAAAATTTTTCGGCATTTTGCCCATACCAGGGAGCTCCACAGACTCAAGCAACCCATATCTTCCATTGAAGAAAAGTTGCCTTGTGTTTACTGTATCCTGGCAACTCTAGAATTCACATGGATTATGAGAATGCCTGAGAACATAAAAGCCAAGACTATGATTGGTCCTTAGAGGCAAGATTGTAATTGGTCAAAACACATGTATTAATGATTGTGGTTACTGTTAAGAGCAAGGCTGTGATTGGTCAGAAACACTAACTTCAATGATTAATATTTGTTCTGAGAGTGAGTGTTGTCATTTGTTCAAATATAATCCTTAGTGAATGTGAATGATGGTTAGTGGCTAGGCTGTGATTTGTCTAAATAGAAGTTGCAAAGACAGTGAACGATTCTACAAGGCTTAGCAGTTGTACTCTATGATTCCATAGGGAGACATTCAGCAGTTGCCACTTTCCTGATTTAATTTTCTAGTCTATCTATATCTGTTCATGTTATATTTTGATTACTTTCATTTTATGAAATGTTTTCACTGCATGTGTGAATACAAATAGGAAAGGCACCCTATCTGCCTGAGTGATAGATACTGCCTTTTCTGACTCTTTCCATTCCCTCAAATGTATAGAAATCGAAGGGCCTGCTTTTATTTGTCTCCCTGTTGCTCTTTCACAGGCCTCGAGTGGCCAGAGCTTCTATTTGGCTGAGTGTGAATGTCTGTCAATTTATCTCTTGCTGCCCATAGGAGAAACAGGCATTTATGTGCAGAGTGTGTTTGTTCCTACCTGTCTCTCTCATAAGCTTCTAGGTTATAGAGCATTTTAGGGACAGAGTGTTTGTGTCTGCGTGTGTTTCTCTACTTTCATCTATGTGAAAAATGCATCAATGGATTTCAGTTGTATATCAGACTACATCTCATTGCTGTCCCTCTAAGGGTCAAGGATAACTCTGAACCTAAGTGTGTGTTTCTGCCTGTGTCTCTCTCCTATCAGGTCTAGGCTAAAAAGTTTTATAAGAATTTCTATGTGTGCCTGCATGTTTTCCCTTCCCTGATACTAGGGGAAAGTGGTATCTCTGGCCATAATGTGAGTGTCTTAATGTATCTTTCTCACCTGCATCTATGTGGCATGGGGTTCTATATTCATGAGTATGTTTTTCCCTCTGTCACTCTCTCACATACCTCTAGAGGATGAAGACATCGAGGTCCCGACTGTATTTTCCTGGCTGTTTCTCTCTCCCTTGCTCTTATGGGACATGGGATTTTATTGTCCAGTAGCTGTGCCTCCATGTGTCTCTCTCAGCTTCTATAAAAGACAAGGTTGTATTTGTGCCAAAGTGTTAGCGCTTGACTGTGACCCTCACCTGTCACTAGGGACAAGGTCATCAATCTTTCTGAGTTTTTTCCAACTTGTGTCTCTTTACACCACTTCAAAGCTATTAGTGCAACCCTGGGCCTCTTGTGTTGTTTTCTGGTCTTTATCACCAGCCTATAGGCAGGACATGCCAACTCTGTTGCTGAGTGTGATCCTGCTGTGTCTCTTCTACACTTCTCCAGAGAAAAGCAAAACAATGTGCCTGAGTGTGTGTACCTTCCTGGGCACCCCCATATGCAACTAGTCTGGCCTTTTTGCCATAGTATTCCATAGGATTTTTAACTGTGGTATAAATAGTATTACTCTAGTAAACAACTAGAGTTGACATATATGAGCATCAATTTGTTTTCTTACCTGTATCTCTCTCACCTCTCTCATATGGGACAAGGGCAAGTATGGCTATTTGGTATGTGTCCGCCTTTGCCTCACTCGTGCTTCTAGTGTATATGGTAATCTATTGGCCTGGATTTGTGTGCCTCCTGTGTCTCACCCCTTTATGTCTAGGGAACACTGTACTCTCTTCCTGAATATATGTGCCTTATTATGCCTTATTAATATACCTCTAGCGACAATGTCAATATAGGCGAGAGTGTGTTAGTGCCTGCCTGTATTCTGCTCTCCTTTGCCTATGTGGGACAAAAACTTTTATGTGCTTGGGAGTGTGTTTTCTTGTGTCTCTTCCACATTACTCCAGAAAAACAGTGACATCAATGGGCCTGAGTTTGTGTTCCTGCGTGTGTAACTCCCTTCATTTCCTCTAGGGAACAAATCCATCTATGATCCTGAATGTTTTGTCTACCTGTGTCTCCATTACAGCTCCCTCTAGAGGTAAATGAGAATCAAGTTGGTAGAGTGTGTGTGCCTTCCTATGTCTCGTGAACCTGCCTTTGGGTGATAAGTGCATGCAAGTGCCTGGGTGTGTGTATCTGCCTGTGTAACTCTTTTACATGCCTCTAGGAGAAAAGGGAATCTCTAGGCCTGAGAGTTGTTTCCTGCCTACATCTCTCACCCTGTCACTTAGGGAAAATATCATCTGTGTGACTGAGTGTGTGTTCCTACCTGTCTCATTCCTCTCATTCTAGCAGACAAGGGCATCTATGTGCGTCAGTGTGTGTTATAGACTATGTCAGTCTATCATCGACATTTATCAGACAAGGTCATTTGTGACCGAGGGAAGAAGTGATCATCTGATTATGTCTCACCTGCCTGTAGGGCAGGAAATAGCATCTGTGTGCCTGTGTTTGAGTGCCTGTCTGTGACTCTATCATCTGTCGTGAGAGGACAAGAGCATTTATCCATCTGAGTGTGTTTGACTACCAGTCTGCCTCACTTGCTTCTTGCATATAAGGACATCTGTGGGCTTCAGTGTGTGTGACTGCCTGTATCTCTTTCACCTGCACCGTGGAGTCAACTTTATGGCTGAGAGTGTATTCCTGCCTAAGTGTCCCTTTTCCTTCTCTCAATGGGAAATGACATCCATGGGCCCAAATGATTGTCCCACACATTGTCTGTTTATCAACTATGTCAATGATACAACAGCAATCTTGGGACTGTGAGTGCCTGCCTGGGTCTCTGTCTTATATACTTACGTGAGACAAAGAAACCTATGCAACGAAGTGCATGGCAGGGTGTCTTCCTGTGTCCCCATATCCCATGACTCTAGAAGAGAATAGTACCTGTAGGCCTGTGTGTATGTGTTCTGTACTGTGTTACTCACTGTTGTTTGAGATAAAAAAGGTATCTTGATGCATTATTTGATGTGCCTGCCTGTGTCTCTCTTTCTACTTCATCTGGGACACTGAAGCATCATTTAAGCTCAATCCAATTGCCTACAAACTTTAGAATTCCTAGTTTTATTTAATTTTTGAAAATTTAATTTTATTAATTAAATCATATTACACATCAATGGTTATCCTCAATCTTGTATCCTCCCATTCCTCTCTTTGCCCCATTTTCCCCTTACTCCCATCTCCTATGACTCTGAATGAGGGGGACTTCCTCCCACTGTATTTACTCATAGAATATCAAGTCTCTTCTTTAGTAGGCTGCTATCCTTCATCTCAGTGCCACCAGTTCTCCCATTTCATGGGACGTGGTCAAATATGAGGAACAAGTGTATATGTGAAAGTCAGATCTCACTCTTTACTGGAGAGCAGAGAAGTCCTATCCATTGGCTAGATCTATGTAGGTGTTTGAAGTTTATGGCCTGTATTGTCCTTGGCTGGTGCCATAGTTAGAGCGGGTCCCCAGGTCTCAAATCTGCCTATCTTAATATTCTTCTTGTAGGTTTCTAGGATCTTCTGGATCCTTCTACTTTGCCATTCTCAAGTGCTTCTCTTATTCAGAGTCCCAATAGGATGTCCTCCACACTGTCCCAGTTTCCTGGTTAGTGAAGATTTGTACGGGACATGCCCCTTGGATTAGTATGTAGATAAAAGCGAGTGGAAACAATTTAACTCTTACTGGTTCTGGGTTAACTCACTCATTATGATCATTTCTAGTTCAAACCATTTGTCCACAAACTTTAGAAATTCCTTGTTTTTAATAGCTTAATAGTATTCCATAGTGAAAATATGCCACAGTTTTTTTTATCCATTCTTCTACTGAGGGACACATAGGTTATTTGCATGTTCTGGCTATTATGAATGTGGCTGCTATGACCATGGTTGAGCAAATTTTCTTATTGTGGTCAGGATTTTCTTCTAAATAAATTGGAAGGAGTGGAATAGCTAGGTCTTGCAGACGGCTTATTCCCAGATTTCTGATACTGCACCAGATAGACTTTCAAACTGCTTGGACTAAGTTGCATTCCCACCATCAATTAGTGCTCCTTTCTCTCCACATCCTCGACAGCATGTGGTGTTGCTTGAATTTTTGAGCTTAGCCATTCTGATGGGTGTAAGATGGAATCTCAGAGTTGCTTTGCTTTCCAATTCCCTGATGACCAAGGAGGTTGAGCATTTGTTTAGGTGTTTTGCAGCCATTTGAAAGTCCTCTGTTGAGAATTCTATGTTTAGGTATAAATCCTTTTCCCAATTGTGTCATTTGGTTTGGTGGTGTTTCATTTCTTCATTTACTCATATATTTTTGATATTAGACCTTTCTCAGATGTAGGGTTGGTGAAGAAATTTTCCCAGTCTGTAGGCTGTCGCTTTGTTCTCTTGACATTTTCTCCTGCCTTACAGAAGCTTCTCAGCCTAATGACATCCCATTATTTCATTGTTGATCTTAAGGACTGGGCTGCTGGTTTTCTCCTCTAGAATTTCTCCAATGTACCATTGTGTACAAGGTTCTTTCCTACTTTTTCTTCTATCTGAGTTATTGTCACTCATTTTATGTTGAGGTCTTTGATCCACTTGGATTGAAGTTTTATGAAAGGTGACAAATATGGGTCCAGTGGCATTTTTTATACATAGACCTCCAGTTAGACCATCATCATTTCTTGAATTTTCTATCCTTTTTCCGTTGAATGGGTATGGCTTCTTTGTCAAAAATCAAGTGACCATATGTCTGCGGATTCATATCTGTGTCTTCGATTCGATTTCAATGAACAACCAGCCTGTTTCTGTGCCTGTACCATGCTCTTTTAATTACTGTTGCTGTATAGTACAGCTTGAGATCACATATAGAGATTCTTCTGGATGATCTGTTATTGTATAAGATTGTTTTAACTATTCTGGGTTTTTTTTTCCATATGAAGTTCAGAGTTGAACTTTCAATGTCTTTTAAAATTGCGTACTTAGTTTGATAGGGATTGAATTGAATCTGTAGATTGCTATTGATAATATGGTCATATATACTATGTTACTTCTGAAGATTAATGAGCCGGGAAGATCATTCCATCTTCTTATGTCGTCTTCAATTTCTTTCTTCAAAATTTTGAAATTTTTTTCAAATAAGTCCTTCACTTCCCTGGTGAGAATAACTCCTACATATATTCTATTTCTTCTAGATAATGTTAAGGGTGTTGTTTTCTTATTTTCTTCCTCTGCAAGCTTGTCATTTGTGTAAAGGAAGGCTACAGACTTTTGTAGGTTATTTTAGTAGCCAACTGGTTTGCTGAAGGTGTTTGTCAGCTGTAGTACTTCCCTAGTGAAATTTTGAGGATCTCTTATGTAGACTATCATATCTTCTGCAAATAGGGATAATTTGACTTCCCCTTTCCCACTTGGATACCCATGATTTCCTTTTGTTGTCTTATTGCCCTGGCTAGAACTTTGAGTACTGTATTGAAGAGGTATGGAGCAAATGGGCAGCCTTGCTTTGTTCCCGATTTTTGAGGAATGTCTTTGAGTGTCTCACCATTTAATTTGGTTTTGGCTATTGCCTTGCTCTATGTAAACTTTATTGTGTTGAGGAAAATGCCTTCTACCCCTGATATCTCCAAAACTTTAAACATGAATGGGTGTTGGATTTTATCAAATGCTTTCTCTGAATTTCAGGCAATGATCACGTGTCTTTTTATTTTCCGTTTGTTTATATGGTGGATTTCATTGATGGATTTCCAAGTATTAAAGCATCCCTGCATGCCTGGAATGAAGCCTACCTGGACATGGTGATAATTTTGATGTGTTCTAGAATTCCTTTTGCAAGTATTTAATTGAATATCTCTGCATCATTGTTCATAAGAGAAATTGGTCTGAAATTCTCTTTCTTTGTTGAGTCATTATGAGGTTTAGGTATCAATGTGGCTATGGCTCATTAATGAATTTGGTAATGTTCCATCCTTTTCTATCTTTTGGAGTAGCATAAAGAGTTTGTTATTAGTGCCATCTTGAAGGTGTGGGAGAATTCTGCACTAAAGTTATCTGGCCCCTTAATTTTTTTGGTTTTGAGACTATCAATGATTGTTTCTATTTCTGTAGTGGAAATGGGACAATTTAGCTTGTTTATCTGTTCTTCACTCAATTTTTGGTAGTGAAATTTATCAAGAAAACTGACCATTTCCCATAGAATTTCGAATTTTGTAGCATATATGCCTTCGAAGTAGGATCTCATGATTCTATGTATTTCTTCAGTGTCTGATGTTCTGTCTCCCTTTTCGTTTCTGATTTTTTTGATTTTGATAATGTGTCCCTGCCTTTTAGTTAGTTTGGCTAACGGTTTGTCTATCTTGTTGGTTTATCAAAGACCCAGCTCTTGGTTTTCTTAATTGTGTGTAATGTTTCCTTACTTTCTAATTTGTTAATTTTCTCCCTAAGTTTGATTATTTCCAGACTTCTACTCCTCTTGGTTGTTTCTGCTCCTTTTTTTCTTAGGGCTTCCAGTTGTGTCATTTAGATGCTTATGTACAATGTTGCCAATTTCTTTTTAAAGGCCCTTAGTGGTATACATTTTCCTCTTAGCGCTGCTTTCAAGGTATTTCACAAATTTGGGTATGCCATTCCTTCATTTTCATTGTTTACAGGCAGTCCTTGTCATCTCTCTTTATTTATTTTCTATTGATCTGGAAATGATTGCAGGGATGACAGTAGAAAGAGAAAATTTAAACTTACAGGTTAAAGCAATTGGAAAACCAAATGTGACATTGGTAAAGGAGAAAAACTTAGTTACTGAGAGTATGTGTTTGCCATATTGATGGTCTACTCTGCCCCAAGGACCAAATGGTCAGAACAACAGCATGTCGAATGATGCAGATAGACACTGAAGGATAGGGAGGCTATAACCAAAGATCTTTAGAGAAAATGTCCCCATAGAAGAACCCTCCAATGTCACACAGTCACCGTAACCTTTCCAAGTAACTATAAATCACGTGCCTTTTCAAAATGATGATGAGGTTTATGATGAAATGGTATAGGCTCCAATAGATATGCTAGATATAAAACATTTTAAAGACTCTATCACCAGGTATTGTTTACATTTCACTTACATTAACAGAGGACAAGTAACTGGGCCACACAATTTTGATTGTTCCCCATGATAGGAAAAATTGGATATCAGCATTATTACAAGCTGATCAACATTTGCAATGCTTATCATAGTGACAAAATGAGGCAGAGAGAAGAGAAGAAGAAAATGAAAAGGAAATAAATATTAATAACGAGGAATTGCATGGTGAATGATAGTAGGCCGACTTAAGACAATCAGTCAAATATGATGACACAATGATTGAACAGAATCGTACTGCAGCCTTAGATCTTGGGACATGGTGGTGGGCCCTTGTATGATAACTGTTCCCTTTGCTTAGGTATTACAGATGACTCAGGAACAACATAATTTCCTAGAGTAATTTGAATAGTGATAAATAGAACAATAGCAGATATTGACAGCATACAGGCACTGAAACTCATTATGGCATATGGGAAAGCTAACATGGAATGAAAGTGGGCAATTAACATGCTTAAAGGGAAGCAGAGCTGCTTTATACAAATGGGTAAGACAAATCGTTAATATTAATTTTCCAGATCATCAAATTTATATTGTAGGACATGCATTAGACAGAAATCACAGATATTATAACACTTGGTATTTTATTTGGGGGAGAATTGGTCCTGTTCAAAGAAATTGTAAGGCTAATAGTTTCAGACTTCAGAATAACAAATGCACTCAATTTGTGGTAATGGTACTTTTAAATGGACAAGAAGCATCTAGCCATAATGGCTGTGAGATTTCTAGATTCCAGGATACTGTAGTATATGTGTGAAAAGAAATCTTTGGAATAGGAATTGTCAAATTAAAAGAGATGTGCATCATAGCATCTTAATGGGAGAAAATGGCAGAAGGGACTCATGAGCTCCAGTCCCAATGAAAAATAGAAGCAGGATATGCCTGGCTAGTCCAGAAGTATTGAAATCACAGGAAAACTGGAATTACATGTTACTGCTCTTATCCATAATATTGATGGCAGAACAGTCTTGAATATGGCCTGAACACTATCTATTACATTACTTCCACAGATTGAGTGTTACAAATTCAATGATGGTATTTAAAGTCCTTTGCTTCCAGGGAGAGTGGAAATCATTGTAGGGAGAAGTTGATTGTTTTCTCAGGGTCTTTTTTGTTCATCTCATTACTATATATGGGGAATATAAGGAGGAAATAAAAACCATGGCATGTGTAAAAATGGAAATGTAAATTACTTTAGGAGAGAGATTTATTCAGCAATGATTTTTTGTTCCATTATGCACAATGCTACTCTGGTAGAATGAGGCGCTGAATTTGGATGTAGGGGGAAAAGTGTGTTCCAGCAATCAATAGTTATTGATCAGAGATCTACATTAACAATACAAGTGAATGGTGTTGAATTAATAGGTATGTTCAACAACAATGGTGTTATGATTATTATTTCAAGCAAGTATTCAAATTCAAAATTGGACAGTTAAAAATTTTACAAATATTACAGGAGTTGTTATATTATTGCTAATTGAAAACAGGAAACAGTGGTTTCAGTGAGTGGAACCAGACAGGAAGCCAGGGAAGCTGAGACACTTTGTGTCTGCCATAGTCACCCTTTTTTGGGGAAGGGATTCCCTACAACAATGGGGAACTCTAATATTCTTGTGACTACAGAGACAAACAATGATGAAGCTAAGGTTGAAATTGTACATGCTTCTAACAGGGATATTAAAATGATTAATCAGTAGCTACTGCAAGCTATGTCCACTCTTCCAAATCAGAGAAGTTTTGAATGTCTAGATATATAAAAGGGGCAACTCTTGAGACAACAGCACACTTGTCCCAAAATTAGTTTCAATCGACCCTGTGTTTCAAGCAGATTGTCTATTAACCAAAAATATAACTGCAGGCTCTTTTTCATTTAATACAACAGAAATTAGAGCTTTATCATATAAAATATTTTGCCAGTCCCTGAAATGTTCCAGTGCTTGTGGAAAAAAACAAGTCACACAGTTGGATGTTGATAACAGATTAAAGAACATTCAATGATGTAAAAGAAAAACAATAGGTCATTTACAGCCTGGAGTTCATTTACATTCTCTATTAACTAAGTCTTAGACTATAATAGTAATAGATTTAAAGATTGATATTTTTATGAAACCTTTGAATGAGAAAGATAGGGATAAGATTGCATTTTCAGTACCAACACTGAACTGTAGTGGTAAAAAATAGATAACATTAGAAGGAACATTCACAGAGAATGTTGGACAGTCCCACCCTAAGCAAAAAGTTTGTGTAATGGCCTTTGGAAATAAATTTCAGAAAGTTTCTTCAGTCGATCATTTTTCATATATGGATGATATTTTGTTGGCAGATATTTCAGTTATTTAAAAATAATTGTGTAAAAAATACAATGAATTCTACAATTATAGTCATTACAGATTGCTGAAGAAAAATACAGAGAGGAATATCCCTTATCTATTTAAGCTATAAGATATCTGAATGAGAAATTAAACCAGAAAAGGTATAGAATAATCAAAAACACTAAATAACTCTCAAAAATGAATGTGAGTCATTAACAGGTTAATGCCTACAAGTGGTCTATCTACCTATGAGTTAAGTCACTTATTTTAGACATTACAAGGGGAAGCACATTTAAACAGTACAATATGTTAAACACAGGAAGCAAGATGTGAGCTAATTTTGGAAGAACAATTACTTTAAAAGGACTATGTTGAAACAACTGCCCCTAAGCTTGGTTTCGCTCTGGTTATTTTTCCTTAAAAACATTCTCTGACTCGGATCCTAACGAAATGGCAAGACAGGATCATGGGATTCCCTTAGGAAAAAAAACGAGTAAAAAGATGAAGACATTAATAGAAAATTTCTGAATTGATTGAAAAGAGCAGAAAAACACTATGTCAACTGTAAGGGCAGATCTGGCAGATATTGTAATGCCTCTTACTAATTCTGAGGTTATGTCTTTCTGCCTAATTGTAGCTTGAAGTACTGTTTGGAGACATTAATGGCAAATATTTTAAAAAGCAAATGTTTATAAAAAGAACAGTGTTGATCCTTTCTTGTTTTGAAAAGAGGACAACAATACAGTGCCACTCACCATTTATACTGATCCAAATAAATCGTGTATAGCTGGTTATAAGTCATAAAATTTTTAAAGTAATCAAAAGCCAAACTTCATGCATTGAAAAATCAGAAAATTATGCAATCCTTATGGTAACGTTGGATTTTCCGGAATCGCTATCTCTATTCACTGACTCTCAAAATGTTGAATGGTCATTCTGCATATTGAAAACTTTGTATTTATTCATGATAACTATGAAATAACTATATAGTATGTGGAACAAGAAGTCTTCCGAGGAGAACCTATACCTTGTATATTGCTTATATTTTATCTTATAAGAGTTAACCTGGTCCATTGACAAAAGGAAATGAGGAAATTGACCAACAGTTCATAGGAAATATGATCAAAGTCTCTGAATTTCATGAAAAACATCATGTAATGGCAAGGGTTTGAAGAAAACATTCCCAATTGCATGTCAACATGCCAAAGAAATAATGAATCTGGTTCACTTTTAATGCTGGAGTTAAGACTAGGAGTATGAAATATAAAAGATTAATGTGTACTATTTTGCAAAATTTGGAAAATTAAAAATGTACATCATATTATCGATACCTATTGAGGTTTTAGATGGGCAGCTGCCTAAGTTATGAAAAGTATGATTGTGTAATTATTTTATTTATTGGAAATAAGGGAAATTATATGAATATATGCCCAGGTTTAGACTGACAATACCCCTGCATATGAGTCCGACAAGAAGACATTTTTTATTTATACAGTTAAACGAATTACTGCTTTACCATATGAACAAACAGGGCCAGCAGTTCTTGAAAGAGCCTATTGCACCTAAAAATAAATACTTATTAAACGAGAGGAAAGTTTAAGACCACCAGGGTCAGGTTAAATAATGCTTTGTTGTCTTTCAATTACCTTAATGTTGATGATGAGGTGATAACATTAGTTGATTGACTTTGGCTTATAGAAATAAGTGAGCAATTACGCCACACAATTTTCTGTAAAGTTTTATCCACCTGGGCTTGGAACCTGAAATAATTTACAGATGGGGCCAGTGGTATGTCCATGTTTATGAAGGGAGTAAAAAATATGGTGGCTAAATAAACTTATAAATGGTGCAGAAAATGATTCAAGTACTCAATCTATGCTTTCTATAAAGGTAGAACATGGAGAAAAAAGTCAAGAAATTGAAAATAATTATAAGAACATTTTGAGTTTTGTAATGCTGATAATTGTGTGCAGAGAAACACTTGTCTACAACTGAGCCACACCAACAGAAGTTAGGGGTGAGATTTTTTTCTCCAATTTTTTTATTTTTTAAGTTGATGAGGGTATTATATATAAAACTTAGAGGATGAATTATATGAGAATGCTGCTGATATAATATCATGCAGTGTTTCTGAAGAAAATCTATGTTACCCTCTATTCTTAGGCAATACCAAAAGACCACATAGAATGAAATAATGATACAAAGATATTACAATAATTTATACTAAAAGATACACGTTATAGATAATCATAAACCCCTGTGAGTCAGTTAATCAAATTAAAAAATAACAGTATCCTAAAATAAAAATTTAATACATTTATTTTTACACATGCCTTTACATTATTACAAATATATACAATAAACTACATACATCCAGAAGAACCATGTAGATTCAGGAATTATATAAATGTCACATTCAAAATATTTTTTATATTTGTATATGAGAACCTTGACAAAACTTTTTCCTGATTTCATCAGTGTAAAATAGTGAATTAAAATCTATTCCCTATCATATCTCATCACTATTAACATATATCTCTCTAGATTTAAAATCATCTTAATCCCTAAACAACTCAGCTATTTGTAGAATTAAACAAATTAGTCTTCAACCACATAAAATACTTGAGAAGAAATAAAAATTATTTACATTAGTAAATCAGAAATGCAGCCTCAAAAAAAAAACTGACAAAGATATTTTGCTACCTGAGCAGTTGCCAGAAACTCTCCTGTTCTCTTTCAGTTCCATGAACAGCTGCAAATCCCTTTAAACTAAAGAGCATGGAAAGGAAGACCTAGGCCGTTGTCTTCCTTCTCCACCCTCAACAAAATAGACATTAGTTACAAGAAAGTATGTAAGTTGCTTTGTGCCCTCTCATGTGTTTTCCCAGTCCAGAAACAATGACAATAAAATATCTTCAAGCTGAAAGCACCTCATTATAACCCTGTGCGATATGGTGTGGTGGAATCTGTTTGAATTTGTTTACCTTTTCACCATGAAGGCAAGTACAGTTCACTCACCCAGGGAGTTCAGGAGTTAATTCTCACTATGAATCATATGGTGAAAAATGAAATACACCAACGTGTCCAGTTTTATTCACTTTCAATTTTATACCTGCTGATTTCCATATAGAAAGGACTATGGTGGCTTATATATAATGAAATAGTGTATACAGACAGAATTAGAGATGCTAATCTATTATCTTCCTGTGGGATTAAAGATTAATCAAGATTCTTAATCACAAATGCTTTATATATTAAATTAGAAAGATCTTATTAAGACTATCAGCTTCAAATAATTGTGTATGGTATTTTGAAGGGAATTTCCTTGAATACATAAATTAATTTTTGGAAGATGGACATTTTTACTTGTTAATTTTCATAATCAACACACAATTGACAATATTCCCTCTTTTCATGTCATCTTCAATTTCTTTCCTCAGAATTTTGAAAATGTTTTCAAACAAATCTTTCACTTGCTTGGTTAGAGTAACTCCTAGATATCTTTTATTCTTTTGGCTAATGTCAAGTATAAAGTTTTCCTAATTTTTCCTCTGAATGATTGGCACAATACATAGTAACAATACTGATTTTGTGAGGTAATTTGGTATCCAGCCAATTTACTGAATGTGTTTGTCAGCTGTAGCAGTTCTCTCTTGGAATTTTTGACGTCACTTCTGTACACTTTCATATGATCTGCAAATAGGAATAATTAGATTTCTTCATTTCTCATGTGGATACCCTTAATCTCTATTTGTTGCATAATTACTCAGGTTAGAACATACAAGGAAAGAGGCACAGAGGGGAGGACATACTATTAGGACTCTAGCTGACAGACACATGGGAGAATGGTGAAAGAGAAGGATCCAGTGGGTCTTAGAAACCTCCAGTAGAACGTTATGATTGGTGATTCTGGGCCCAGGGGTCCTGCTCAAACAGTGGAATGAGCCAAGGACATTGTGTGCAGTAAACTTTGACCCATACACACATCTGGCCAATGCACAGGACATTCTCAACAGTTGAGTGGAGAGTGTGGACTGACATTCACATGAACTCTGCTGCCGCATATTTGACCACGTCCCCTAGATGGGGAGGCCTGTTGGCACTTAGACGAAGGAAAGCAGCCTATCACAAAGAGACTTGATACCCTATGAGCATATACACTGAGAGCAGGAATACTTTGCTCACAGTCATAGGGGATAGTAATAGGGAAGAATTGGAAGGGAAGAAAGGGAGAAATGGGAGGAAAGAATGATGGGATAACTAGAGATGTAATTTGAATAAGTTAAATAAAAAAATAGTAAATAGAAGACTATCAGATTCGGTCTACTCTTTTCCTCCACATCTTTTCATGTCACAGCAGCAGCTAATACCCGGGGCTATTCATTGAGGTAAGTTGTGAAGTGTACCTTGAAGATATTGAGGGGACATATTGTAGCCTGTGTGTATCATTCACCCTGACTGAGCTGGAGACCTGTTCCATGTAAATATCTGTCCCACACACTGTGTTCTCAAGCTATCTGAAGCCTTGTTCCTGAGCCCCTGATGCACTCCCAGTTAGCCCCTCACTCCCACTGCCTGCTGGGATTCTAGCACTGTTGATGCCAGTCTGTGCTCTTTTTACACTCCACTGATTAACCTCCACTCAGGCTCTCTGCCTCTTGACTTAACCCTGCTTGTCTGATGAAGCATTAATATGTTAGGCCAGGATCCTCACTTTTTCATCTACACCTTTTTTTTCCCTTTTAGAAAAATTTTCATCCTTTTCTTCAAATGTTTTCAATTTTTGTTCAAATTCCTCTTTTTCTAAAATTTTAACTCCCACTTCTTTTTCCTCTAAGTCATCCTGTTTTCAATTTCCTTCTTATTTTCTTCTTATTTTCTTAATTTTCCCATTTTCTACTTCCAGTTCTTTTCCATTTTTTTCCTGGAACTTTTTCATTAGGTGGTTTTGCTTTTCTTTTCCTAATATTTTCCCTTACTTTCAGTTTCATGTGGGTCTCAGCTTTTATTCCTTTCTCTTCTCCTCTACAACTCCTTGTGTTCTCATTTTCCTTCTCTTTTCAACATTTTACTCAAATTTTTTCTCTTTTTAGCTGTTTGTTCTAATTCTTGACGATAATTATCTTATCCTTTTTCTTCTTTTTTATACTTCTCTTTCTTTCCTTTTTAGACTATTTCTTTTTTCTATATTATTCATCCTATTCCTCAATTTTTATTTTCATATTTTTCTTAATTCTATTTTCAATTTTCTTATTTTTCATCTTTTTCAACGTTTTTCTCCTTTTCCATTTATTTCTAATTTTTTCCTCTTTTCTTCTTAGTCTATAATTTATTCAACTAATTTTCATTTTTATTTTGCCTTTTTTATTCTTTGTTCTTTTTTCTATATTTTTCTCCTCTTTCGCCATAATTTTCTCTCCTTTGTCTCAATTTTTCATGTCTTTATATATATTTTTACTTTTATCTTAACCTCTTATCTATTTTTTGTCCATTTTTCTTTTTACTATTATGAGTCCTTTTTCTCATTCTATATTTTTCTCTTCCTTTTTATTGTTTTATTTTCCTGTTTCCTCTTGATTTTCATTCTCATCTGTAACTTTACTCTTATTTAATATTTTCTTCCCTTAATATTTCCTTTTTATCCTTTTCTTCTAATATTTTATCGTTTTTGCTCTACTTCACCCTATTCTAAATTTAAACTCCCCATTTTTTCTCTTATTCATCTGTATTTGAAATTTCTTTTTTTTCAACTTCTCCTTTTTAACAAATATCCCTTTGTGTTCTTCATCTCCATTTTCCCCTTTTTCTTACTCATTTTACGTTTTTCATAATTCTCTTCCTATTTTGTTTCCCATGTTCTTCATCACTGTCATTATTTTCAGGAATATTTTTTTCTGTCTTCTTATCCATTATTATTTTCTTCAACATTTTTCTCTTTTTATTTTCTTGTAGCTTCTGTTTAAATTTCTCCCATGTTCTTCATTATTTATCCTTTTCTTCATATTATCATATTTTATTCAATTTTCTCTTTTTCTAAAATTTTCATTCACTTTTTCTTGTTCCTCTTTTTCATCTGTTTTTCAAAATCTTTTTTTTTTTTTTGGTTTCCTAATTTAACTTTTTTCTCATACTCTTCTTCCCCTTCTGCCTCATTTTCAATTTTCTTTTTTTAATTTTCTACTTTTTCTTCTATTTCATTCTTTTCTCCACCTTGTCTTCTTCATCTACTTCTCTACTTAATTTTCTGTTTGTAATTTTCATCGTTTTCTTCTTCTTTATCTGGTTTCATTATCATTTTTCTTCCTTGTTCCCGTCCCGCGGGTTTGGTTATTCGGGGTCTCGAAGGGGGTCACGGCCTGTAAATGAAGAACAGGCGATAGAAGACACGACTCAAGAAAGGATGTCTTATCAAGAGTCATTTACTGAAAGCAGGTGTATGATTTTTAAAGTGTGCTTCAGGAAGGGCAGGGGAAGGAGGGAGAGCAGTGGGAAAGTACAGAATCTTCCGGGGTAGGAACCCCTGGGACAATGTGTGGGGCGGGGGGAGGAGACAGGTGGCCCCACGGTCCTCTCCCAGAGACCACAGCACGTCAGATGTTCATGTACCGTGACTTCTGAGAAAGGCTACAAAGCCACGGTACACTGAGTGTTCCTTTTCTTAGGGCCAAGTTCCCTCTCCTGGGGCCAAGCACGATGTTTGCAGTTTGTCCATTGCCAGGCAAAATGTTTGATAAGTTCTTTCTGTATAGGCTGGCTGGAAAGGGTCAGCTGGAGTTCAACGGAACCAGGGTCTCTCAGCTCAGCCAGGGTCTCTCGGCTCCCAACACTTCCTCTTTTTGTCAATATCTGCAACGATGTTTTATTTTTTGTCTTTTCCTTCTGCTTGATTTTCCTCTCCTTTCTTCCATTTTCCCCCCTTTCATTCTCAAGTTCCTCTCTTTCTTAATATTTAACTTCCTCATTCTTTTTTCTCTTTTTCATGCTTTTTGAACATTTTTCTCTTTTTCTTGCTTTTTTCTTTAATTTTTACCTTTTTTGCTTATTCTCCATCCATGTCTATAACTTATCTCTCCCTTTATTTATATTTATTTTCATGTTTTTCTGTTTCTGCTTTTTATTCAACTCTCTTTTCTCTTTCTTGCCTACTTATCCATATTGTTTTTTACCTTTCTTCTCTTTTTCTTTTCTCATCCTTTTTTCTCCTTTTCCTCTTTTCTTGTTCTGACATTTGTTGCCAATTTCTGGTTATTATTTTTCCTTTTTAGAACATTTCACTTTTTTTCTCTTCCTTTTAAATTTTGATTTTTTTGTTCTTTTTCAAGTTTTTTCAACTTTTTCTCCTTTTCTTCTTCACCTGAATTTCATTTCCACTCTCATCTTCATTTTCTTCCTTCCCTTCAACAATTGTCTTCTTCATCCATTTCTAATTTTAGCGACTTACTTCAATAATTTTCTACTATTTTGCCTCTTTTTTCCCTTCATTCAACACAGGAGAGTTTGACAAAAAAAGGATGAATAAATAGATAAAAAAGAGGTACAGGATAGGTAAAAGATAGATAAATGGATGGATGACAGACACAGGGTAACAAGTGTAAAGGGTAGAGAATTGAAGACAAACACAGACAAGTTAGATGATAGATTCTGTATATGGTTGATAGACCATCACTCAGAAAATATATTATGATAAAAATAGGAAAAAAGCAATGTAATAGATACAAATTAGATGTGCAGTAGAAGAGAAAAGGAGGTCAGTGATGTGATACTGATGCATGAGTGGTTAACAGGCACACCATAATGATAGAATAGAAGGGAGATAGATAGAAGATAATCAAATGATATGTAAGGGAAAGATGAAAATTTGATGGGAGTTAAATACATAAGAGACAGTTGGATGAAAGATAAATGGTAGCTAATGATATCTGATACCTGGATGGTTGTCAATTACAGGATACCTTAAAGGATAGATGGAAGAGAGGCATGTGATGGTTAGAGGAATGAATATACAGATAATGATATAGGATAGCACAGAGTAAATAATTCAGGGATATTATAAAGACACATTATGGGTAGAGGAAATCTGATATATATAGAAATGAAGTATATAGAGGAAAGAAGATGAATAGATGATTCTGATAGATGGTCCAAGGCTACAGAATAGCTATATAATAAATGATTCTTAAATGCAAGATAGAATCAGAGTAGCCGCAGTATAGATTTAATAGCTGTGAGAGAGAAACATGGTAACTAGAGGGGAGATGCATGTCCAATCATAGGATAGGTGCAAAGTATATGAAGGTAGATTGAAATAAGACTGCTCCAAGTTACAGGATACATACATTCAGTATAAACAGACTATGAGTAGTTGAAAAACTTGAGAATATTGGAAGTTAGACACAACCTTAATAGATGGTAGGTGAGACAGAGATGGACGACAGTTACAGCCTCTGTACAACATAAACAGCAGGTAAATGTAATATACTAGATGGAATGTAGACATAGAAGTAGCAAAATTTTGATTATCCATGAAATAATAGATCTGAAAGAGCCAAAGAATAGATTGATACTCAATTATAAATAAGTGTAAATTGGCCTCAGAATAGCAGGTGTATATATGATATGTAGAAAGTAAACCCAGGCAGATGAGTGAATTTGAGGCCAGCGTTGTCTACAAAGTGTATCCAGGACAACCAATGTTACACAGAAACCCTGTCACAAAAATACACACACACAAAAACAAAGAAATGAATTACAGGATACGTAGACGATAGCTTGTAGATAGATAATAAATGCTGAAAGGTAAATTTATGTTAGTTGTGGATGGGACAGATTGTTGAAAGAAAATGAAGTGATACATCTTTGATAATTGTTAGAAGGTAGATATTATTTATCTAATTTATATGTATATGCATGATTAATATACACATAGTTGATAAAAAATACAGGAAGATTAAATGTTGATAGATGATAGAGTCAAAAATGTTTGAGAGCAAATAGACAATTAGACAATATAAGATAGAAAATTAAAGCTAGGGATAGAGTAGATGTTAGGTGTAGATAAAGAGATATAGAAAATAAATGATTGACATTATAGAAAGATGCATAGCAGATAGTAGGGAGAACTTCTAGCACAAGAACAAGAAGTTGACACTCACATGCTTATTTTGATAATCACATGGTACTGTGTTTACTTTTGTACTTCATTAATTTTATATTTTAATATATTATCTATTTTTGTGTTAGGGATTAGGGAATATCAAATTGTACAATGAGAACACATATTTTACATGATAAGAACAACCAAAGGACAGAGAATTTTAGCGAAAGCTCTTGGTTATACTAGGCCTAATCAGGTTAAATATCTCATGTTATCTAGTTAATATGTTAATTCTTTTCTCACTATCTGACCTGGTAAAGACAGGGTTGACAGAGGATACATGTGAACTACTGAGTCTCCTTACTCCACATGTCAAGTGCTAGCATGTGTGTCTTCAGTATTCCTGTATTAAAATAGTTATTTCTTATTCAAGGTTTGTGTGTGTGTGTGTGTGTGTGTGTGTGTGTGTGTGTGTGTGTTCACGAATGTCACCCCCATGCAGGATAGAGACAAAGTGTTCAGGAATCAGGCCTCTTTTCTACTATGTGGGTGCTCAAATTGGGATCACAATCTTAGATGAACTGATACATGAATTTATTTGTCAAAAATTTGAACAATCAAGAAAATAATCCAACAGACATTGGTTCAATTTTTACTTACATATATGAAACTACAAAGGTGTGGAACCAACAAGTTGCTCTTCTAGGATTCATTTAAATTCCTTAGTGGATCATTCTATTGCATATATTTTACATATGAAAAAAAACTTCAGGATTGAATTACTTGCCACCCTCATACATCTTTATGATGTATACAGAATACCTGTTTTTATAGAGCAAGAAGGATCTGGAAATCTGAAACCTGAGACTTCAATTTTATCCAGCAGAGTCCGACAAATAAGCAACCTGAAAGACCTCTGAATTCCAGGTCAGCCTAGGAATTATAGTGCACGTTGGAGGTAAAAAAAAAAAGCTAAGGTCCAGGTGTGGTGGTACACACCTTTAATCAAAAACATTGAAGGAACTGTGAGTTTTTATAAGGCAGCACCTATATTTGAGAGTGATGCTTGAGAGTTTGCGGAGGGAGAACTCAGGTAGAGACCACATGTGCCTGAGAATGAGAAGGATCCAGGTGGTCATGAAAAATTGATGGACAAGAGAATAGAATAGAATAGAAGAGAGAGAGAGAGAGAGAGAGAGAGAGAGAGAGAGAGAGAGAGAGAGACAGACAGACAGAGAGACAGACAGAGACAGAGAGACAGAGACAGACTGAGACAGACAGAGACAGAGGCATAGACAGAGACATACATAGAGACAGAGTCAGAGAGACAGAGAGACAGAGAGAAGCCAGATTGGATAACTCAGCTAAAAGAAGATTCAAGCCAAAACACCTGGGTAAAAGCAGACAGAAGAAAAGTCAAAAAGCACAGGTAAGTACGAAATTATTAAGCAGTAAGTGTCTGATGCTGAAAACATTATATACCTACATTAGACCTATGTTGGACCTACAGGTGCTTTTCTATATGATTCAGTATTTGTTGTTTTGCTTTCTCTCTGATCATATAGCATCAGACCTATATGTTTTGTAATAAACCATCAAAACATATCCCAAAGAAATGCGTGAAAATTTTTTATGTATCATGTATCCCCTTTCAATATTCAAAGTCAATTTACTAGCATTTAATTAAGATGTTGTTGTTTGTCCATATGAAGGCAAAATTGATAAAAACAATTTTACAAACACAGAACATAGGCTATGACTCTAAGATCTGTAAATGTTATCAAAGAAATTAGAGTGAAATCAAATGTCCTACGGGAACCAGGGTAGTTGAGCAATTATCAAAGTCACACATGCATGCACCATACTTTTTCTATCCTCAATACCATACCTCTCTCTTGAAAAGATGGTAAGTCTTTCACTCAGGTATTGGTGAATTGTACATCAAGAATCTGCTTCAAACCTCAACTAATGTAATAAGAAAGTATTTTTGTTGCACTGGGATACACTACATGGACATAAACAATAAAATGATTTTATTCAAAGATATATTTGTTAAAATGTTTGTAGTATTAAAATCAAAAGCAAATGAAGAATACATATTCAATGAAAAAAGAGCAGTGGGAACATTTCTAACTGAGATTTCTAAAGTGTTTCATCAGCGATTGCTTGATTCTGTGAGACCACTGGATTTTATAAATCATCACAGCAAATAGTTTAAAGAAATTGAGTAAAGTTGGGCATGACACCTGGGATTTCACAAACAGAATGCTATGTTAAAACCCCAGAACATTTTGAAAATCATAGGAATTCAACCTTAAACTTCAAAAAGGCTCATTGTACCCATTGAGATCAATGGTGTAATATCCATACAATAAATACTTGTCCTTGTGCTCCTGCTTGTATTTGCTTTTATGTTTGTGCTTGTACTCGACTAAGATCATGCCCAGTTCTGAAGTGTTTCATGTAGCATTTCCCAGGTAGCAGGTTAAACTTCTGCAAACTCAACCTGGGATTCCAAATAAGATAATATATTTCAGCGGTGAGATAGAATGAGACCCAAATAATAGGAAACGCAGGCAGAACCCTATAGACTTAAACATAATTTTTAATATTTTGCAGATAATTGAAAAGCCAACACTATAAATATGTATATGTTTGTGAGTGTATGTTTGTGAGAGAGTGAGAGTGAGACAGAGTGTATCTGTTTACAAATATTTGCAACAAATTTGAGTAAATAACAACAGTAGAGTGTTAACAGTTCATAATTCTATTCAACGGCTCTTACTCCATATACATCTGTGTCTGAATCAGGATGATCCACATTCGAAGCTTCAACTTGGCACTTTCTTTGCATGTCATTCTTTGGATTCCTTTTTCAAGCCTTAATTAAACCATAAAGAAATAATAAACAAAATGTGTTTTATGTACTGGCCGGATAGTTTCGTCTTTGTTGTATTGCTTTCATAATACTAGACAGACATATATAAGCATAAGGAGGCAGAAAAAATCCATACAAGGTTTTCCTAGCCTTCAACACTGTGATCAACAATTAAGACTGGCATGGCAATATATTTCCATATTTGCAGTAGTTGCATCAATATTATGTGGGAACTGACCCATTTCTGAATGGATGGATGGCATATACATGTGTGGTACTATAAGTCAGAGCAGAAACACAAAGCTGGGGACTTCAGCAGCCCCACTGGGTAATGTACTTGTCATTACCTTGCTTAATGGACATAGTATCAATGTTGTCTCTAAATTAATAACTTTTTGCAACTAATCTTCACGCCTTTGGATTATTGCAGTTTTCAGATCTCATATGAGTAGTACATTTATGCAATATTCAATAGTTAAAATTGATAGTCATTAGTAGCCAAACTGTTAGAGAATTAAGTGTGATGTGAGAGTTTTCATATATGTCTGACATACCTAAGAGACCCTTACACATAGCTTAGGGAATACTACACTATGTAGGGAAGGAGTGTCATACGAATTAGAGACTTGGAGAAAACAGTGTCATATGAACCATTACAAAACACTGCAATCAGGAACTCATAATAATATTGTGACTTCTTGAAACCTACAGAAACATTATATCCAGTAATTCTGCCACCAATGGTTGCTTATTCTAATTGATGTTTTTAGACCAACATAGACATATGAATCAGCAAGAAACCTCTGCTACAACCCAATCTACACTTTGAACATAGTAAAGACATTTACAAACAGAAAGTCTTCTAGCTCAAGGACTAGAACTAGTAATTCAGATATTTGTTTTCCTAATCACTGGTACTGTATTTACTTTTATACTCCATTACTTTTACATTTTAATATATGATCTATTGTGTACTTAGACATTAAGCATAATAACCAATGGTATAAAAGGAACACTTTTTTACATAATGAGAAAGACAAAGGGCAACCTATTTCAACTAAAGCAAATGGTTTTAAAAGGCCTATTCAGGTGAAATATCACATGGTAAGGTTTTGTCAACTGGAAGATTTTTTATTTGCTTTCTTATTGTCTCATCTTGTTAGAACAAGATTGAAAAAGATAACTGTGAACTACTGATTCTCCGAACTCCATATCTCTAATGCTAGCATGTGTACCTTCACCACTCCAGTTTTTTCAAATAAATATTTGTTATTCACTGTGTGTTTGTGTGAGTTTGTGTGTGTGTGTCTGTTTGTGTGTGTATGTGTGTTCACGATGTCACTTCTCATCAAGATAGAGGGAAAATTTTCAGCAATCTGTCGTTCTTCCTCTATGTGGTCTCACAATCTCTCTTGTACTGAATAAGTTTTTTCTTCATCCATTATTCAACACTTAGATAAAATAATACAACAGACAAAAGTTAAATTTTTCCATATGTATGTGAAAATATCAAGATTTGGAAAGTGCAATTTGCTCATCTGGAATTCACTTAAAGTCTCATTGATCATTCTGTTGGGTGTACTTCCTTTATAAAAAAAACCTTCAGGTTTACATTACATACCGCCATCAATACCTTACCTGCATGGTTTTACTGTAGTTTCACCATCAGAATCAACAATTAAAACACAGGGTTGAATATCACTGGGGTGTTCCTGTACAAAAATTATCACAACCCATTCAATTGTTGCCACCGTCATTTTGGAAACTTGAGAGTCAAATCCACATTCAAAACCCAGCCTAATATCCACTCTAATGTATCTGTCTACTAAGAAGTGCTTTACATTTATAACATGCATTACATAGTTTCATTGTAACTAATTCATATATCAGTGTGACAAAGACACCAAGATGACAGGTACAAAAATTAAGCATACACCAAATGATTTATTTCAAGGCTAATAGATGAAGGGAAGGAATTTCATTTTGATTCAAGTTCACTGATCCCTCTTTTAGGCCATCGTTGCATAAAGACTCTTCTGTCTCTTCCCGGTTCTCCTCTTTCATAAAATAGCCTCCCATATAGAAATAGAAGAATGGATCATTCTAAAACTGAATGAAGGAGAGATAGATCTAAAACACCGTCACAAGAGGCACATGTACCTATCATTCCAGAGTTTTCCTGGCTTCCAAAACTGCCCTCATCACAAACTTCTAGTTATGCCTATATCTGCTAATAATATCACCATTCATCTTAAATCTGAGAGTTTCCAACCATAGGACAAAAATCAGTCCAGATTCCTGCCACTCACCTAACACAATAAAAATGCTCCTTACTCTATACTGATTCTTTCTGCACAGAAATATAGCTGTTGAAAAAAAAACGATGGGCCCTTTAAAATAGGAGGAAATAACATCATACTCCACAATTTGGATTGAGCCCAGAGGGCAGAAAAGCTTTCCATTCTGTCCCTTAACAGCCTTGGACCTAATGACAGACTCTTTTTTCTATTACGACTATGGTTTCCAGAACATCCTATGTCAGGTTATTATATGTACCCAATTTTTTTGAAAGTAGAAGTGTTAAAAGAATGAAATATGTCCCTATGTGGCTTAGATTTTTCAGCTATGAATATGAATTTTTGTAATACTGGTTGTCATATTGAAGACCTATGTTCTTCCAGCTATGCTTAGAACTGCATACTCTATTATATGCAATCTACATATAAAGTATGTAGGAAAAGCACCCTTACCATATTTTGGTACTCTTCATAGGTGGTGAACTCCTGAGGTTTAGTTTCCTCAAATTTTGTAATTTTCTTTGACATTTCTTTTCAGAAAAATATGAGAGAAGTTATATGAAAAATGAGCAGTTGCTGTTGTAGTTATCAAAGTCAAAATTTTATAAAAGTGTCTCTGAATAGATTTGAGAGGTTTTGTATTCCACAGCTAAAGGGGAAATCAGAATAGTAATATGGATTATTTTTTTCTTCTTTCACTTTCATGTGGGGTTTATGGATTGAACTCAGCTCATCAAGCTTGCACAGCATGTGCATAATATCCTTCAGCCATCTCAGCAATGCAAATGCAATGATAACTGTTATCATAGAAAAGACTTAAAGTGTGCTATATCATTTCTTAGTAAAATAATGCCATTGAAAAATCACCCCTCAACCTGCAATTTTCCATCGTGTTCTATCAAACTCAGGATCCTCAATATTCCATACAAGATTAACAATTCTACATAGATCCATAATAAGAGTCGTGAACTAAAAGGTGGAACTCTGTTCAGTTTCGATGAAGGGCTTTTATTTGTGTGAACCTAATGCCATACACAGGACAGAGTTAATAATTAAATTGGGTAACACAGCCTCCAACTTCAATATTTTGGTAAATATGAATTAGCTATCCAAATCACAAGAAAATGAAAGTGTCAGGGTTTACAATGATTTTTCTGGGAATTCTGGCTTTAGGTCAGCAGTCTTACAATATATCCTCAGAGTGCAATCAAATGACTTCACTAAAGTGACCATGAGATAGATAGTGTGTCTAGCATTGGGGCTCTAGGATGCAGAGTGTAAAAGCTTTAGTCCTGCTGAAGATGATTGAAGAAGGAATGCAATGTGAATGAGTGGACAATCGGCCTAAAAAATATTTTAGTGGGTTTACCCACAAAAAGGGCATAGAAATAAAGTATGTTGTCAAGAAATAATGTAGTCAAGAATGTCATGCCTTCATCTAATATTAGGAGACTGTGATTATATGTTTTTGGGGATAAATCCATCACCTGTCAAAAGCTACATGTGTCCCATGATTTAAGCATTGTCTTACAGATCCACAGAAATGGTCATTACGATTGTCCATTTGTACTTCGGTAAGTTCCACTCTTGGACAAGGTTTTGGGTATATTTTGTGCACTGTGCATACTCCACCTGCACACAGCCTGTAAGTGGAAATAATCAAATAGTACACCTAATGTCGCCCCCACCTAAATTCAGCAATACTATCAGGAAGAAATGGGCCTTGGTTAAACCTCTATCAGCAGGTGTATAGGTAACAGCTTCTTGACCTCTTACAGGCATTGTTCTGGCTCTAGTGTGCTATGATCATGTGTGTACTTCAGTTTTCTAATTATCTTCAACAAATTGTGAATCTCTTCTGGAGTTGGATTCTTGAGTGGATTAAAAGCAGCTATAATTAACAGAGAATTCAAGAATGAGCAAAATGAATTGTAGCAATGAGGCAAATTATTCATATGTGAATGTATAAGGTGTAAAAGAAGAAGATGTCAGACTTTTTTGTTAATTAACATCACGTGCCTTCATTGTGCATAGTAACTCTTGCAAAAAGGTATATCAAGATGTGGACTTATCAATACTCAGATAGGTATGCATAAGTATTGAGTTTTTGAGGCATGTCAGGCTAAAGACCATGAACTGGTATCTAAAATAAATTGTAAATACCCAATCAAGCAAGTAAATTCCATTTCCATTATTTTAGTGACGTGAAAAGAATGTCAAAGTTATAACTCATGGAGTTAGAGATTCTTTGTCAACAGCATTATCAATTCCTACCTCATGCTCTTTTCCTACTGATTTCTCTCCATTTTTCAACCAGGTCAAAGTAGAATCTAAAACCAATAAAGACCAATATTTTACAAAGAATCATGTTTTTATAATCTGTAGCATCTACCTGTTCTTTATTTATCACCTCACTGCTTTATTCCTTCGATTTATCCTTTCCTCTTCCATCTACATTCTAATTATTATGTGCCATCTCTTTGCAAACTGCTGTGCATCTGTCCTCTGTCATTTATTTTCTATATGTCATTATCTTTATTCTATCTTCTACTGTATCACTATAATTATTCTTCTATCTCCTATTATCTAATTGTCTAATTCCTATCAAATCTTTCTAAACCTTAACATGTGTCTACGTGTATCCATCCTCTATTTTCTATCAACAATGTATTTACCATGCATATACCTATAATTTACCTATATAATACCTACCTTCAATCTGTCTATCAACCCTGTATCAATTTATTTTCTATCAACTATTTAATCCCATCGCCAACTAACCTATATTTACCTTTCATTATAATCACCTATCTACAATCTACCATATTTCTATCATACGTTTACTTTCTTATTTGTATATATGGGTGTGTGTATTTT
This sequence comes from Acomys russatus, assembly GCF_903995435.1. Taxonomy (NCBI): domain Eukaryota; kingdom Metazoa; phylum Chordata; class Mammalia; order Rodentia; family Muridae; genus Acomys; species Acomys russatus. The sequence continues at coordinate 52,442 of NW_026131611.1, forward strand.
TGTGTGTGTGAGTGTGTGTGTTCGAAACAGGGTTTCTCTGTGTAGTCTTGGCTGTTCTGGACTCTCTTAGTAGACAAGGCTGGACTCAATCTCACAATGACCTGCTTGTTGTTTACTTTCAAAGAATCATTTATATTCCAGCTATACTGAGGCTAATATACACTAAATATGATTGGCTATTTACCCATGCTGTATCTCTTACAGATCTATTATTCATCTATCATCAAAATTCTTTCTGTTCTAAATCTACAATGAATCTAGTATCTCCCAATTATATACTGATTATGTTCTACTGATCCTGTATATATCATCCATCTGTGTATTGCCTACAAAATATACCGTGTCTGTCTTCCACATCTATACATTATCATCTATCTATGCTCTGTCTCTAATGAACCTATGTACCATCTATCCTGCATTAGTCACATTTCCATCTATGTACCTATAAATTTATCTACCCTGTGTTTATATTATCATCTACACTAGAGTTACCATGTGTCTACACTGTGTCTATTATATAAGGATCCCCTATGTAGCAGTTATTCTGAATCTAACTTCATTTAAAGATCACTTTGTCCTATCACCATCTTATGAACTTGTTCCATCTATCAAAATCATCTATCCATCTTCTATACTCTATATACTTCGTTTGTATTTATATCATATTTCTTCTACATATAATGTGTCTGTATATTATCCCTCCATTATTTGTCATCTTACTATCCTATATATCTCCATACATAAAGATCAATGTTCTGACCATCCCATGCCTGTCTTCCTTCGATTTTTAAGTTATGTTGTGAGTGGTTAGCATTCAAGTACCATTCATCATTAGCATTTTTTAAATCTCCTATAGACCTACCTATTATAATGATAAATTCCATCGATTTATCTTCTTTTCTTTTTGTATCCTTTAATTATCTTCTACCTGTCTGCTATACTCTAGTTATTCTGTGAATGTAAACCACCCATGTATCAGTATATCATAACTACCCTGAATTTCTCTTCTTTTGCTAATCTAACTTGTATTTATTGTGTATCTATTATCCTGCTTCTTTATCATATTTTATTTGCTGTGCTATTGTCTACATTCGAGATAAGGATTCTACCCTCAACAACTCTATGTTTTTCTTCACCTCTCTATCCTTGATCCTCTAGCTATCTTGTGCCTGCCATACATTCATCTACCTATCGGTTAGTTATTATGATCCTGTATCCATGTATTTATCTATCATTTATCTTCTGGATATCCTATGTTCTATACTATTGATGTATCATTTGTCTTCTACTTACCCTAAATCATTCGGATCTATTTTTCAATTTATCTTTTCTCTCCAATTTTCATATAAGATAACTTTCTTGTCATACGTCCTTTATTTTCCTCCATGTATTTATCATCAATTCACTGTATGTCGTATATTCAACTTCCATTGCTGTCTCTTTCTTTCTCTCTGTTTCTCTCTTTCTCTCTGTTATACCATCAACTTACTCAAAAACTATCAATTAATATTTTTAGATTAATTTATCTCACATGGCTCCTCTTTCATATATATTGATAAATTCGTTAATTTGTTTATTTCATACATCTACTGTTACATGTAGTATATATACTTTTATCTACTGCTCAATCTTCTATATCATATACTTTACCATATATTGTTTATAATCAATAAGCCTTCTTATCGAGTCATCTATAATATTTATAACAGTGAACTTGTGATCTTTCACATATTTTAGGTACTGTACATCTCTTGTGATACAACTTTTTTATACATAAAAATACAGCTAATCTGGCCCTTTTACCACTGTTAAATGTATTATATATACTTTTCTCTACTGCTCCATCTTTTATGTCATATACTTTACCATATGTTGTTTATAATCAATAAATCTTCTTATAGGGTTCATCTATAATATTTATCACAGTGCACTCATGATCCTTTGTGTATTTTTTGGTACTGTGTATCTCTAATGTGACAACTTCTTTTTACTTTATAATGAAGCTAGTCTGGCCCTTCTGCCATATTATTCCATTACATTTTCAACTGTGGTATAGTCAGTATTACTCAAGGAATGGAAATATATTTTATAATCAAGATGATAATTAAGATTAAGTAAGTTATGTAGATAATTACATAAATTTAGACTACTCTGAAACCTCTATAACTGAAATATAAAATAATGAATTCTGCAATAATCACCTGGTGACCCACATTTCTTTATCAATGATTTCTACAAGGTTAGACAAAAAATCTCAGCATTTTGCCCTTATCAGAGAGCTCCACGAGGTCAATCTTACCATATCTCCCACTTGAAGTAAAGTGACCTTCTGTTTACTGTATCCGGGCAACTCTAGAATGAACACAGATTATGACAATGCATGAGAACATAATAGCTAAGGACAATGACTGGTCAGTAGAGGCAAGACTGTAATTGGTCAAAACAGATGTTTTAATGATTGTGGTTACTTTTAAGAGCAAGGCTGTGATTGGTCTTAGACACTAACTTCGATAAATATAATTGGTTCTGAGATGAGTATTGTCATTTGTTTAAATATAATCCTTAGTGAATGTGATTGATGATTAGTGGCTAGGCTGTGATTTGTCTAATTAAAAGTTCCAAACACAGTGAATGGTTCCACAAGGCTTAGCAGTTGTATTCTATGAGTCCATATGGAGATATTCAGCAGTTGCTGTGTTCCTGATTTGATTGTCTAATCCATCTATCGGTTCATGTTATATTTCAACTACTTTCATTTTATGAAATGTTTTCACTGCATGTGTGAATACCAAGAGAACAGGCATCCTATATGCCTGAGTGTTAGTGCCTGCCAGTTTCTGTCTTTTTCCACTTCCTCTAGTGAATAGAATCTAATAAGAGTCTGGGTTTATTTGCTTACATGTTACTCTGTCACCTGCCTCTAGTGGCCAGAGCATCTATTTGCCTGTGTCTGTCATTGTCTCTCTTGCTGCCCATATTAGTAAAGGATATTTATGTACAGTGTGTGTGCTTTCCAACCTGTCTCTCTCATAGGCTTCTAAGATATAAAGCATTTAGGGATAGAGTGTTTGTGTGTGCGTGAGTTATTCTCCTTTCCTCTAGGTGAAAATTGCTCCCATGGATTTCAGTAGTATGTCAGACTATATCCCCTTGCTATCCCTCTATGGGACATGGGTAACTCTGAGTGAGTGTGTTTTTCTGCCTGTTTCTCTCTCTTATCAGTGCCTAGGCTACAAAGTCTTATGGGACTTTCTATCTGTGTCTGCGTGTTTTTTCTTTTCCATTATTCTATGGGACAATGGTATCTCTGGACATAGTGTGAGTGTCTCCCTGTGTCTTTCTCCCTTGCCACTTTGAGACATAGGAATCTATATTTTAGAGTGTGTGTTCTTCCCTGTGTCACTCTCTCACCTTCCTCTAGAGGATGAAGACATTGACAGCCTGACTGTGTTTACATCCTTTTTTCTCTCTCCCATGATGTTATGGGACATGGGATTTTATTGTCCAGTATCTGTGCCTTCCTGTGTCTCCATCAGTTTCTATAACAGACAAGGGTATATTTGTGCCTAAGTTTAGTGCTTGCCTGTGACCCTCCACTGTCACTAGGGACAAAGTAAGTAATGTTTCTGAGTGTGTATGCCAACCTTTGTCTTCTTAAACCACTTCTAACCTACATGTGCAGCAGTGGACCTCTTGTATTGTTTTCTTTTCTCTCTCCCATGCCTATAGGCATGAAAGGTCAACACTGTTGCTCAGTGTGAGCCTGCCTATGTCTCTTCATACACTTCTCCTGAGGAGAGCTCAATGATGAGGTCGATTGTGTGTGCCTATCTGCTATTTTAGGCAACCTTCACATAGGCAACAAGACATATATGTGTATGAATTTGTTAACCTACCTTTATCTCTCTCACCTGAGTCTATGAAACAAGGACACCATAGGCCCTGTTGTACATGTCTGCCTGTGCCTCTCTCATGCTTCTAGTGTATATGGGAATCTATGGGCCTGAATTTGTGTGGCTCACTTTGTCTCTCTCCTTTAATTCTATGGACCACGATAATCTCTCAACCAGCATAAATGTGCCTATTATGTCTCATTCTCTTACCTCTAGTGACTAGGTCAATATAAGCGACTGTGTGTGTGTGTGTGTGTGTGTGTGTGTGTGTGTGTATGTGTGTGTGTGTGCCTGCCTGTATTCCTCTCTTCTCTACCTATGTGGGACAAAGCCTTTTATGTGCCTGTGGGTAAGCTTTCTTGTGTCTCTTGATCATTCCTACAGATATAAAATGGCACCAATTGGCGTGAGTTTGTGTTCTTGCCTGTGTAACTCTCTCCATTTTCTTTAGGGGACAGGGCGATCTATGATCCTGAATATGTTTGTGTGCCTGTGTCTCTCTCGCAGGTTGCTCTAGGGTAATATAGAATCGATTGGACAGAGTGTGTGTGCCTTCCTATGTCTCTTGCACCTGCCTTTGTTTTATAAGTGCATGCATGTGCCTGGGTGTGCCTACCTGCCTATGTAACACTTTTCCATGCATCTATGTGACAAGGAAATCTCTTGGTATGAGAGTTGTTTACTGCCTTCATCTATCAACCTCTCACTTAGGGAGAATGTCATCAGTGGGAATGATTGTGTGTTCCTAACTATGTCTCATTCCCTTCACTCTAGGAGACAAGGGAATCAATGTGTATCAGTCTCTGTTTTGGCTTTGTCAGTCCTTCACTTACATTTATCGCACAATGTTATCAGTTAGCAAGTGAAGAAGTGTCATCGGGTTATCTCTCACTTGCCTTTAGTGAAGGAAATAGCATATGTTTGCCTGTGTTTGAGTGGCTGTCTGTGACTCTATCACCGGCCTTGAGAGGAGAAGGGCAGCTATGCATCTGAGTGTGTTTGCCCACCAGTCCCTCTCACCTACTTCTGGCATATGATGATATCTACGGACTTTAGGGTGTGAGAATGCCTGTATCTTACTCACCTGCTTCTTGGAGGAAAAGTCATTTTTATGGCTGTGAGTGTATTCTGGTCTTTGTGTGTCTCTACCTTCTCCCTAGGGAACAAGGGTATCTATGGGCCTGACTTAGTGTCCTCCACTTTGCCTGTTTATCATCTATGTCAAGGCTACAACAGCATCATTGTGTCTGAATGTGAGTGCCTACCTGGGTCTCTCTCTCATATGCTTATATGAGACAATTAAACCTATGCATCTGAGTACATGTGAGGGTGTCGTCCTGTTTCCCAATCTCCCATGACTTTAGAAGATAATAGTAACCTTTTCCTGTGTGTATGTGTGCCTTACTGTTTTTCTCACTGCTTTTTCGAGAGAACAAAGTTATCTTGAAGCTTACTGGAAGTGCCTGCCTTTGTCTCTCTTTCTACTGCTTCTAGGACACTGAAGAATCAACTGAGTTCAATGTGTTTGCCTGCCACAGTCTCTCACCTGCTTCTAGCGCAAAAGAATTTCTATGTGCTTTTGAGTGCATTCCCCATATGTCTCTCCTCACTGTCCATATTTTTTAACATCATACTAGGGCAAGACTGAGTACCTGGTAGTGTGTTTCCTCTCTTCATCTCGGAGAGATGGACCATGATGTGCCTGATAGTTTTTGCCTGTTTGTATATTTTTTCTGTTCCTCTAGGGAATGTGCTTATATATGGGCCTGACTGTCATTTCTAGTCTGTGTCTCTTACATTCATTTAGGGAAACAGGTCATATATGCCTGAGTGTGCGTAGTTTTCCTGGTGCTCTCCTGAGTGTAGGGGGAAAGACCATAAGTCTGCCTGAATTTTTGTGCCTGCCTGTAGCCTTGTCCACATCATCTATGGGAAAATGGCATCTGTGGACCTGAGTTGTGTGCCAAGCTATGTCTCTGTCTCTTGATGCTATCATACAAAGGCATTCTTGGACCTTAGGTTTTGTGCCTGAGTTGTCCCTCTCATCGTCTTATACTGTGAAAAGTCACCTATTATACTGGGAAAGAGTCACTTAATGTGTCTCTCTGTTCCCTGCCAATAGTGGACATACATATCTATGGTCTAGAGAATGAGTTCCTTCCTTTGTGTCTCTCTCACATCTTGCAAGAGGACAAGAGCATCCTTGAGCCTGAGTGTATAAGCCTGCCTCTGTCTCTTTCATATGATTGTATGGGACAAGTGGATCCTTGTTTCTGGCTGAGTGTGTGTGTGCCTACCAGATTCCCTCTTTCTACTGACTGTAGAGGACAAGTAAATATATAGACCTGAGTGTGAGTGCCTGCATTTATTTCTCTCCTACATGCTTCCAGGGTTAAAGGGCTTCTATGTCCATGTGTACCTAATTGTCTCTCACCTACCTCAAGTGGACATGGAAAACCTTGAATGTGCCTGTGTGTGCTTGCCTGTGTTTCTGTCTCTTTTGTCTATGGGACAAGGACATCTATGTTCTTGGGAATGTGTGCTTGTCTTTGTCATTTGGGGACAAGGCATAATTATCATGTTTTCTGTGAAGTGAATTGGGCAAAAAGAGTGACTTATAGTTTAACATTGTCAGAGGTAAGCCAGGAGTGGTGGAGCATGCCTTTAATCCCAGCCCTCGGGAGGCAGAGGCAGGAGGATCACTGTGAGTTCGAGGCCAAACTGGTCTACAAAGTGAGTCCAGAACGGACAAGGCTACACAGAGAAACCCTGTCTCGAAAAACCAAAAAAAAAACAAAAAACAAACCATTGTCGGAGGTAACAAATATGTATTTGGAAGATGTTGAGATGTACCTCAGTTACTCCAGAAGCTGACTGATATATGGGCACTATGGGTCCTACCAGTGCAGCTGGGTATACATTTTTTTTTGTGTGTGTGTATGATAGATTGGGTTGTTTCTGGTGACTTTTGTTGTTCTTGTCTATGCTCCAAAGAGATTTCTAGAGTCTTAACATTTTTCTGGTCTTTGGTATCTTGTATCAGTTTACGGAAAAATTCATCAGATGGAGAATTAAAATTTAGAATAATTTCATCAAAAATCTTTCTTAGAATTGGAGTTCTTTGCCTCTTCCAATGGTTTTTTCTCAGACTTAACCTTGTCTTCTTGTTGTGGGGACCACCTTTTTCTGACTATCATTTGCAAAACCTCCGAAAGTACATTTATTTCCATATTCATCGACTTTAGCATGTTCATTAAATCCATCATTTAAATCTGTACCGAATATACAGAAAAAAGCACTGATTTTTACTAAATCACTAAAATGTGAAATTTTTATATAACAGGGCACTGTGATTTTATTTCGTGTTGAGGCAAAAACACACACATACACACATACAGACACATACGTCTGTGTTGTTTCCAATGAACAGTTTGGAATTGATGAATGAAAATTAGAGAACTAATGTAAGTGGTGCTAATAAAACTGTGTAAAATCAAAAATACCTTTGAAAATGGTGAAAAAAGGCAGATTAACCCTAATAAGTGAAAATAATACAATATATGTCTTCTGCAATTTGATACACGTTTCAGGTATGGCAGTTTTTATCCAATTGTATAATTAGTACTTTGTGACACAAACACAGAAAAGGAGAAGCAATATTTTGTAGTATTTAGCAAACTTCACTGTTAATTTGATTTCATCTTCTTGACAGTGCATATGATTAAAAATCTGTTAACCCATCATTAATGTGTGGGATAAACAGCCTGATCTGACGTCTAGGAAATGGTGAATTGTATGTCAAGAAACTGCTTCAAACCTCAAGTAATGTAACAAGAAAATATTTTGTTGCACTGGAATATACTGCGTGTACATAAACAATAAAATGGTATTTATTCAAAGACATATTTGTTAAAATGTTTGTAATATTAAAATCAAAAGCAAGTGAAGAATACATATTCATTGAAAAAAGAGGAGTCTGAACATTTCTAGCTGCGACTTCTAAAGTGTATACTCAGTGATTGCTTGAATCTGTGAAACCAAGGTTACATATATTTCTCTGAATCCTCACATCAAATTATTTAGAGAAATTGAGTAAAATTGGACATGACACCTGAGATTTCACTAACAGAATGCTGTGTTACAACTCCGTACAACTTTGAAAATCATGGGAATTAAATCTTAAACTTCTAGAAGGCTCATTGTACCTACTTGAGATCAGCAGTGTAAAATCCATACAAGAAATACTTGTCCTTAATCTCTTGCTTGTATTTGCATTCATGTTTGTGCTTGTATTCGACTGAGATGATGCCCAGTTCTGAACTGTTTTATGTAGCATTTTTCAGGTAGCAGGTTGAAATTCTGCTAACTCAACATGGGTTTCCAAAAAAGATAATACATTTCACTACTGAGATAGAATGAGACCCAAATAATAAGAAACACAGGCAGAATCCTAGAGACTTGAACATAATTTTTACACATTGCAGGAAATTGAAAATCTAACACTATAATATGTATATGTTTGTTAGTGTGTATTTGTGAGAGAGTGAGCGTAAGAGCAAGTGTGTCTCTTTAGAAATATTTACAACAAATTTAAGTAAATAACAACAGTAGAGTGATAACAGTTTTTAGTTCGACTCAATGGCTGTTACTGCACATACTTCTGAGTCTGAATCAGGATGATCCATATTAAAGGTTCAACTTGGCCCATTCTTGCATGTCTTTCCTCTGATATCCTTTTTCAAGCCTTCATTAAACCATAAAGAAATAATAATCAAAATGTGTTTTTCTTAATAAAACCTTTCTAATTTAATATATAATGCATCTGGGATTAAGAATCTTGATAAATCTTTGATCCCATAGGAAGATAATGGATAAGCATCTTTAATTCTGTCCGTGTACACAATTTCATTATATATAAGCAAGCATAGTCCTTTCTATATAGAAATGAGCAGGTATAAAATTGAAAGGAAAAAAAACTGGACACTTTGGTGTATTTCATTTTTCACCATATGATTCAAAGTGAAAATTAACTCCTGAGCTCACTGGGTGGTTGAACTGTACTTGCCTTCATGTGCTGAAAATGTAAACAAATTCAAACAGATTTCACCACACCATATCCCAAAGGGTTATAATAAGGTGCTTTCAGCTTGAAGACACTTTTTTGACATTGGTTCTGGAGTGGAGCAACACATGAGAGGGCACAGAGCCACTTACAATCTTTCTTGTAACTAATGTCTACTTTGTTGAGGGTGGTGAAGAAAGAATATGGCCTAGGGCTTTCTTTTCATGCTACTTAGTTTAAAGGGATTTGCAGCTGTTCATGGAGGTGAAAGAGAACAGGAGACTTTCTGGCAACTGCTCAGATAGCAAAATGTCTTTGTCCTTTTTTTTAGTCTCCATTTCTGATTTACTAATGTAAATAATTTTATTTCTTCTCAAGTATTGTATGCGGTTGAAGATTAATTTGTTTATTTCTACAAATAGCTGAGTTGTTTAAGGGTTAAGATGATTTTAAATCTAGAGAGATATATGTTAATAGTGATGAGATATGATAGGGAATAGATTTTAATTCACTATTTTACACTGAAGAACTCAGGAAAATTTTGTGTCAAGGTTCTCATATCCAAATATTGTAAACATTTTGAATGTGATATTTATATAATTCCTGATTCTACGTCGTTCTTCTGGATGTATGTAGTTTATTGTATATATTTGTAATAATGTAAAGGTATGTGTAATAATAAATGTATTAAATTTTTATTTTAGGATAGTGTTATTTTTTGATTTGATTAATTGACTCACAGGGGTCTTACAATTGTTAATTTTCTAATTATGTTGTCACTATTATGAGTATCTATAACGTGTATCTTTTAGTGTAGATTATTGTAATATCTTTGTATCATTTTTTCATTCTATGTGGTTTTTTTTTGATATTGCCTAAAAATACAGGGGACATGGATTTGCTTCAGAAACACTGCATGATATTATATCAACAGCAGTCTCATTAATTCACCCTCTAAATTATATATATATATTACTGTCATCAATTTAAATAATTAAAAAAAATTGTAAAAATCTCACTCCTAAGATCTGGTGGTGTGGTTCAGTTGTAGACAAGTGTTTCTCTGCACACAATTCTCAACATCACAAAACTCAAAATGTTCTTATAATTATTTTCAATTTCTCCACTTTTTTCTCCATGTTCTACCTTTATGGAAAGAACAGATTGAATTCTTTAATCGTTTTCTGCACCATTTATAAGTTTATTTGGCCACCATATTTTTCACTCCCTTTATATACATGGGCATACCACTGTCCCCATCTGTAAATTATTTCAGGTTCCAAGCCCAGATAGATAAAACTTTACAGAAAATTGCTTGACATAATTGCTGATTTATTTCTATAAGCCAAAGTCAATCAACTAATGGTATCACCTCATCACCAACATTAAGGTAATTGGAAGGCAACAAAGCATTATTTAACCTGACCCTGGGGGTCTTAAACTTTCCTCTTGTTTAATAAGCATTTATCTTTAGGAACAGTAGGCTCTTTCATGAACTGCCTGCCCTGTTTGTTTATATGGTAAAGCAGTAATTTGTTTAAATCTATAAATAAAAAAAATGTGTTCTTGTGGGACTCACATGCAGGGGTATTGTCAGTCATAATCTGGGCAGGTATTCATATCATTGCCCTTATTTGCAATAAATGAATAATTACACAATCATACTTTTCATAAATTAGGCAGCTGCTCATCTAAAACCTCAATAGGTATCAATAGTATTATGTACATTTTTAATTTTCCAAATTTTACAAAATAATACATATTAATCTTTTATATTTCATACTCCTAGTCTTAACTCCAGTATTTAAAGTGATGGCTTTATAGAAAGGACTTGTAGGAACCAGATTCATTATTTCTTTAGCATGTTGACATGCAATTGGGAATGTTTTCTTCAAACCCTTGCCATTAACATGATGTTTTTCATGAAATTCAGAGACTTTGAGCATATGTCCTATGAACTGTTAGTCAATTTCCTCATTTCCTTTTGTCAATGGACCTGGTTAACTATTATGAGATAAAATATAAGCAATATACAAGGGATAGGTTCTCCTCAGAAGACTTGTTGTTCCATATACTATATAGTTATTTTATAGTTATCATGAATAAATACAAAAGTTTCAATATTCAGAATGACCATTCAGCATTCTGAGAGTCAGTGAATAGAGGTAGCAAATCTGCAAAATTCAACCTTACTTTGAGGATTGCATAAGTTTCTGATTTTTCAATGCATGCAGTTGGGATTTTGATTACCTTAAAAATTTTATCAGACTTTTAACCAGCCATACACAACTTATATGGATCAGTATAAATGGTGAGTGTCACTGTAATGCTGTCCTTTTTATAAAAGAAGAAAGGATCAAAACTGTTCTTTTTATAAACACTAAACATTTGCTTTTTAAAATATTTGCCATTAATATCTCCAAACACTACTTCAAGCTACAATTAGGCAGAAAGACATGACCTCAGAATTAGTAAGAGGCATTACAATATCTGCCAGGTCTGTCCCTGACAGTTGACATAGTGTTTTTCTGCTCATTGCAATCAATTCAGAAATTTTCTATTAATGTCTTCATCTTTTACTCGTTTTTTTTTTTTTTTTTGCTAAGAGAATCCGATGATCCTGTCTTACCTTTGTATTAGGAGCCCAGTCAGAGAATGTTTTTAAGGAAAAATAACCAGAATGAAATCAAGCTTAGTGTCAGTTGTTTCAACGTAGTCCATCTGAAGTATTTTTTTCTTCCAAAATTAGCTCATTTCCTGCTTCTTGTGTTTAACATATTGTACTGTTTAAATGTGCTTTCTCTTGTAATGTCTAAAACAAGTGTGTTAATTCATAGGTAGATAGAACACTTGTAGGCATGAACCAGTTAATGACTCACATTCATTTTTGAGAGTTATTTAGGGTTTTCGATTATTCTATACCTTTTCTGCTTTAATTTCTTGTACAGATATCTTACAGCTTAAATAGATAAGGGATACTCCTCTCTATATTTTTCTACAGAAATCTGTAATCCCTACCATGGAACAATTCATTGGATTTTTTACACAGTTTTTTTTAAATAACTAAAATATCTGCCAACAGTATATCATCCATATAATGAAAAATGTTCGACTGAGGAAACTTTCTGAAATTTATTTCCAAAGGACATTACACAAACTTTTTGCTTAAAGTGGGACTGTTCAACATTGCCTGTGAATGTTTCTTTTAATGGTATCTATTTTTTTTACGACTACAGTTCAGTGTTGGTACTGAAAATGCAATCTTTTCCCTATCTTTCTCATTCAAAAGTTTCATAAAAAATATCAATCTTTAAGTCTATCATTATTATAGTATAAGACTTAGTTAATAGAGAAGATAAATGAACTCCAGGCTGTAAAGGACCTATTGTTTGTTTTACATTATTTAATGCTCTCCAATCTGTTATCAACTTCCAACTGTGTGACTTTTTTTTTTACCACAAGCACAGGAACATTTCACGGACTGGAAAATATTTTATATGATGAACCTCTAATTGCTCTTGTATTAAATGAAAAAGAGCCTGCAGTTATATTTTTGGTTAATAGACAATCTGCTTGATACACAGGGTTGTTTGAAACTCATTTTGGGACAAGTGTGTTGTTGTCTCAGCAGTGGCCCTTCTTATGTATCTAGACATTCAAAACCTCTCTGATTTTGAAGAGTGGATATAGCTAGCAGTAGCTACTGATTAATCATTTTAATATCCCTCCTAGAAGCATGTACAATTTCAAACTTAGCTTCATCATTGTTTGTCTTTGTAATCACAGGAATATTAAACAGAGTACCCCATTGTTGTAGGGAATCCCTTCCCCCAAAAAGGGTGAGTATGGCAGCCACAAAGTGTCTCATCTTCCCTGGCTGCCTGTCTGGTTCCACTCACTGAAACCACTGTTTCCTGTTTTTAATTTGCAATAATTTAACGTTTCCTATAAAATCTGTAATTTTTTAACTGTCCAATTTTGGATTCTAATACTTGCTTGAAATAATAATCATAACACTATTGTTGTTGAACATACCATTTAATTCAACACCATTCACTTGTATTGTTAATGTAGATCTCTTATCAATAACTATTGCTTGCTGGAACACACTTTTCCCCTACTTCCAAATGCAGCTGCTCGGTCTACCAGAGTAGCTTTGTGCATAAAGGAACAAACAATCATTGCTGAGTAAATCTCTCTCCTAAAGTAATTTACATCTCCATTTTTACACATGCCATGGTTTTTATTTCCTCCCTACATTCCCCATATATAATAATGGGGTGGCCATAAAAACCCTGAGAAAACAATCAACTTCTTCCTACAATGATTTCCACTATCCCTGAAAACAAAGGACCTTAAATATCATCAATGCATTGTTAACATTCAATCTGTGGAGGTAATGTAATAAATAGAGTTGAGGCTATATTCAAGACTGTGCTGCCATCAATAGTATGGATTAGATCAGTAACATCTATTTCCAGTTTTCCTGTGATTTTAATACTTCTGTACTGGCCAGGCATAACTTGCTTGTATTTTTCATTGAGACTGGAGCTCATGGGTCCCATCTGCCATTTTCTCCCATTAAGATGTTATGATGCACATCTCTTTTAAGTTGACTATTCCTATTCCAATGTTTTCTTTTCCCACACATACTACAGTATCCTGCAATCTAGAAACTTCACAGCCATTATGGCTAGATGCTTCTTATCCTGTTAAGTGTACCATTACCACAAATTGAGTTCATTCGTTATTCTGAAGTCTGAAACCATTAGCCTTACAATTTCTTTGAACAGGACCAATTCTCCCCCAAATAAAATACCAAGTGTTATAATATCTGTGATCTCTGTCTAATGCATGTCCTACAATATAAATTTGATGATCTGAAAAACTAATATTAACGATTTGTCGTACCCATTTATATAAAGCAGCTCTGCTTCCCTTTAAGCATGCAATTGCCCACTTTCATTCCATGTTATATTTCTCATATGCCATAATGAGTTTCTGTACCTGTATGCTGTCAATATCTGCTATTTTTTCATTTATCACTATTTGAATTACTCCAGGAACAACTGTCCTTCCTGAGTCATTTGAAATACCTTAGCAAAGGGAACCATTATCTTACAAGGTTCCACCACCATGTCCCAAGATCTAAGGCTGCAGTACGATATAGTTCAATCATTGTGTCATCATCTTTCACTGATTGTCTTAAGTCGGCCTACCATCATTCACCATGCAATTCCTCATTATCATTATTTATTTCCTTTCCATTTACTTGTTTTTTTCTCTCTGCATCATTTTGTAACTATAATAAGCATTGCAAATGTTGATCAGCTTGTAATAATTCTGGTATGCAGCTTTTCCTATCATGGGGAAAAAATCAAAATTGTGTGGCCCAGTTACTCGCCCTCTTTTAATGTAAATGAAATGTAATCCATACCTGATGATAGAGCCCTTAAAATGTTTTATTTATAGCATATCTATTGGAGACTATTCCATTTCATCTTAAACCTCATCATCATTTTGAGAAGGCACGTGTTTTACAGTTACTGGGATAGATTATGATGACTGTGCTACAATGAAAATTTCTTCTATGGAGACATTTTTCTCTAAAGATCTTTGGATATAGCCTCCCTATCATTCAGTGTCTATCTGCAGCCTTCGACATGCTGTTGTTCTGACCACCTGGTCCTTGGGGCAGAGTAGAGCATTAATATGGCAAACAGATACTTTCAGTTACTAGGTTTTTCTCCTTTACCAATGTCACATTTTGTTTTCCAATTGCTTTTACCTGTAAGTTTAAATTTTCTCTTTCTACAACCTTGCAATCACTTCCAGAACAATAGGAAAGAAATGAAGAAAGATATCCAGGACTGTCTGTAAATCAATGAAAATGAAGCAATGGCATACCCAAATATGTTAAATACATTGAAAGCAGTGCTAAGAGTAAAATGCATACCACTAAGTGCCTTTAAAAATTGGCAACATCCCACATAAGCATCTTGATGACACAACTGGAAGCTCTAGGAAAAAAAGGAGCAGAAACACACAAGAGGAGTAGAAGTCTGGAAATAATCAAACTCAGGGTGAAAATTAACAAATTAGAAAGTAAGGAAACACTACACACAGTTAAGAAAACCAAGAGCTGGGTCTTTGATAAACCAACAAGATAGACAAACCATTAGTCAAGCTACCGAAAATGCAAGGAGACATTATCAAAATCAACAAAATTGTAAATGAAAAGGGAGACATAACATCACACACTGAAGAAATACAAAGAATCATGAGATATTACTTCGAAGAAATAAATGCTACAAAATTTGAAATTCTATATAAATTGGTCAATTTTCTTGATCAATTTCACTTACAAAAACTGAGTGAAGAACAGATAAACAAGCTAAATTTTCCCATTTACATTACAGAAATATAAAGAATCATTGATAGTCTCAAAACCCAAAAAATTAAAGGGACAGATGACTTTAGTGCAGAATTCTCACACACCTTCAAGATGGCACTAATAACAAAACTCTTTAAGCTACTCCAAAAGATAGAAAAGGATGGAATTTTACAAAATTCATTCCCTGAAGCCATAGCCACATTGATCCCTATACCTCACAATGACTCAACAAAGAAAGAGAATTTCAGACCAATTTCTCCAATGAACAATGATGGAAAAATATTCAATAAAATACTTGCAAAAGGAATTATAGAACACATCAAAATTATTACCATGACAAAGTAGGCTTCATGCTAGGCACTCAGGGATGCTTTAATACATGGAAATCCATCAATGAGGTCCACCGTGTAAACAAACTGGAAATAAAAAGACACATGATCATTGCCTGAGATGCAGAGAAAGCACTTGATAAAATCCAACACTGATTCATGTTTAATGTTTTGGAGATATTGGGGGTAGAAGTCACTGTCCTCCACACAATACAGCTTACATACAGCAAGGCAATAGCCAAAACAAAATTAAATGGTGAGACACTCAACGACATTCCTCAAAAATCAGGAACAAAGCAAGGCTGCCCACTCACTCCATACCTCTTCAATATAGTACTCAAAGTTCTAGCCAGGGCAATAAGACAACAAAAGGAAAACATGGGTATCCAAGTGGAAAAGGGGAAGTCAAATTATCCCTATTTGCAGACGATATCATAGACCACATAAGTGATCCTCAAAATTACACTAGAGAAGTACTACACCTTCAGCAAACCGGCTGGCTACTAAATGAACCTTCAAAAGTCTGTAGCCTTTCTTTACACAAAAGACAAGCTTGCAGAGGAAGAACATAAGAAAACAACACCCTTAACATTATGTAGAAGGAATAGATTATATGTAGGAGTTATTCTCACCAAGCAACTGAAGGACTTACTTGAAAAAATTTCAAAACTTTGATGAAAGAAACCATCTGGCCCTGGGCTGTTTTTGGTTGGGGGACTATCAATGATTGCTTCTATTTCTGTAGGGGAAATGGGACTATTTAGCTTGTTTATCTGTTCTTTACTCAACTTTGGCAAATGAAATTGATCAAGAAGACTGTCCATTTCCTTAGATTTTTAAATGTTGTGGCATATATGCCTTCAAAGTAGGATCTCTTGATTCTTTGTATTTCTTCAGTGTCTGTTGTTATGTCTCCCTTTTCATTTCTGATTTTGTTGATTTCAATACTGTCTCTCTGCCTTTAAATTAGTTTGGCTAATGGTCTGTCTATCTTGTTGATTTTCTCAAAGAACCAGGTCTTGGTTTTGTTCATTTTTTGGACTGTTTTCTTAGTTTCTAATTTGTTAATTTCATCCCTGTGTTTGATTATTTCCAGACGTCTACTCCTTTTGGGTGTTTCTGCTTCTTTTTTTTCCTAGGGCTTCCAGTTGTGTCGTTAAGATGCTTATGTGTGATGTTTCCAATTTCTTTTTAAAGGCACTTAGTGCTATGAATTTTCCTCTTAGCACTGCTTTCAATGTATCCCACAAATTTGGGTACATTGTTCCTTCAGTTTCATTGAATTTCAGAAACTCCTTGATTTCTTTCTTTACTTCTTCCCAGGTTTCAATGCAGAATTCCACCAGATCTTTAAGGGTGAGCTAATACCGATACTCTTTAAGGTACTCCAAAAGATAGAAATGGATGGAATATTACCAATCATTCTATGAGGCCATAGTCTCATTGATACCTAAACCTGACAAAGACTCAACAAAGAAAGAGAATTTCAGACCAATTTCTCTTATGCACATCGATGCAAAAATACTAAATAAAATACTTGCAAAATGAACACAAGAACACATCAAAGATATCATTCTTCATGACCAAGTAGGCTTTATACTAGGCATGCAGGGATGGTTTAATATACGGAAATCCATCAATGTAGTCCACCATATAAACAAACTGAAAATAAAAAACCATATGATCATTTCTTTAGATGCAGAGAAAGCATTTGATAAAATTCAACACCCATTCATGTTTAAAGTTTTAGAGAGATCTGGGATACAAGGCACTTTCCTCAACATAATAAAGGCTATATACAGCAAGCCAATAGCCAAAATCAAAGTAAATGGTGAGATACTCAAGGAAATTCCTCTAAAATCGGGAACAAGGCAAGGCTACCCACTCTCTCCATATCTCTTCAATATAGTACTCGAAGTTCTAGCCAGAGCAATAAGACAACAAAAGGAGATCAAGAGTATACAAATGGGAAAGGAGGAAGTTAAATTATCCCTATTTGCAGATGATATGATATTGTACATAAGTGACCGTCAAAATTCCACCAGAGAACTCCTATAGCTGATAAACACCTTCAGCAAATTAGCTGGATACAAAATTAACTCAAAAAAGTCTGTGGCCTTCCTATACACAAATGACAAGATTGCAGAGGAAGAAATTAGGAAAGCCACACCCTTCACATTAGCCATAAGCAATATAAAATATCTAGGAGTCACTCTAACTAAGCAAGTGAAGGACTTGTTGGAAAAAAATTCAAAACTCAGAAGAAAGAGATTGAAGATGTCCTGAGAAGATGGAATGATCTTCCTTCCTCATGGGTCGGGAGAATTAACATAGTAAAAATAGCCATCCTACCAAAAGCAATCTACAGATTCAATGCAATCCCTATCAAAATACCTACACAATTTTTTAAAGACATTGAAAGTTCAACTCTGAACCTCATATGGAAAAACAAAAAACCCAGAATAGCTAAAACAATCTTGTTCAATAACAGATCATCCAGAAGAATCTACATACCTGATCTCAAGATGTGCTATACAGCAACAGTAATTAAAAGAGCATGGTACAGGCACAGCAACAGGCTGGTTGATCAGTGGAATTGAATCGAAGACCCAGATATGAATCTACACACATATGTTCTCTTTATTTTTGACAAAGAAGCCATACCCATTCAAAGGAAAAAGGATAGCATCTTCAACAAATCATGCTGGTTTAACTGGAGGTCTATGTGTAAAAAAATGCAACTGGATCCATATTTGTCACCTTTAATAAAACTTTAATCCAAGTGGATGAAAGACCTCAACATAAAATGAGTGACAATAACTCAGATAGAAGAAAATGAAGGGAAGAAGCTTGTACACAATGGTACAGTGGAGAAATTCCAGAGCAGAAAACCAAGAGCACACTCCTTAAGATCAACCATTAAATAATGGGATCTCGTGAGGCTGAGAAGCTTCTGTATGGCAGGAGAAAATATCAATGAAACAAAGCGAAAGCTTACAGACTGGGAAAAGTTCTTCACGAACCCTACATCTGAGAAAAGTCTAATATAAAAAAATGTATGAAGAACTCAAGAACTGAAACACCACCAAACCAAACAATACAATTGAGAAATAAAATTTGTACCTAAAAAGAGAATTCTCAACAGAGGACTTTAAAATAGCTGCAAAACACTTAAACAAATGCTCAACCTCTTTAGTCATCAGGGAATTGGAAAGCAAAACAACTCTGAGATTCCACCTTACACCTATCACAATGGCTTAGCTCAAAAATTCAAGCAACACCACATGCTGTGGAGGATGTGGAAAGAAAAGAGCACTAATTGATGGTGGGAATGCAACTTAGTCCAAGCAGTTTGAAAGTCTATCTGGTGCAGTATCAGAAATCTGAGAATAAGGCTTCTGCAAGACCCAGCTATTCCACTCCTTCCAATATAGTCAGAAGATGATCCTGACCACAACAAGAAAATGTTCTCAACTATGCCCATAGCAGCCGCATTCATAATAGCCAGAATGTGCAAATAACGTATGTCTCTCTCAGTAGGAAAATGGGTAAAGAAATTGTGGTATATTTACACTATGAAATACTACTCAGCTATTAAAAAAAAAGGAATTCCCAAAGTTTGTGGACAAATGGATTGAAATAGAAATGATCATAATGAGTGAGTTAACCCAGAAGCAGTAAGTGTTAAATTGTATGTACCCCCTTATATCTGCATACTAAACCAAGGGCATGTCCCCTACAAATATTCACTAACCAAGAAACTGGGACAGAGTGGAGGACATCCTATTGGGACTCTGGATGAGAGAAGCATTTGAGAATGGCAAAGTAGAAGGATCCAGAAGATCCTAGAAACCTACAAGAAGAATATTAAGATAGGCAGATTTGATCCCTGGGGTCTTGCACTAACTATGGCACCAGCCAAGGACAATACAGGCCATAAACTTCAAACGCCTACATAGATCTAGCAAATGGACAGGACTTCTCTGCTCTCAGTGAAGAATGGGGTCTGACTTTCACATATACACTTGTTCCTCATAATTGACCACGTCCCCTGAAATGGGAGAACTGGTGGCCCTCCGATGAATGATAGCAGCCTACTAAAGAAGAGACTTTATATCCTATGAGTAAATACAGTGGGAGGAAGTCCCCCTCATTCAGAGTCATAGGATAGGGGAGTAAGGGGAAAATGGGGCGAAGAAAGGAATGGGAGGATACAAGACGGGGGATAACCATTGAGATGTAATATGAATTAATTAATAAAATAAAAATTTAAAAAAATAAATAAAACTAGGAATCTTGAACTTTATGGACAAATGGATTGAGCTTAATTGATGCTTCAGTGTCCCAGATGAAGTAGAAAGAGAGACACAGGCAGGCCCATCGAATAATGCATCAAGATACCTTTTTTATCTCTAATAACAGTGAGTAACACTGTAAGGAACACATACACACAGGCACATAGATCCTATTCTCTTCTATACTCATGGAAGATGGGGACACAGGAAGACAACCTGCTATGCACTTGGATGCATAGGTTTAATTGTCTCATATAAGTATATGAGAGAGAGAGACCCAGGCAGGCCCTCACATTCAGGCCCAAGATTGCTGTTGTATCATTGACATAGTTGATAAACAGACAATGTGTGGGACAATCATTCAGGCCCATAGATGCCCTTGTCCCGTTGAGAGAAGAAAGAGGGACACTTAGGCAGGAATACACTCTCAGCCATAAAGTTGACTTTTCCTCCAAGGTACAGGTGAGAGAGATACAGACAGTCACACACACTGAAGTCCACAGTTGTCCTTAAATGCATGAAGCAAGTGAGAGGGACTGGTAGGCAAACACACTCAGATGGATAAATGCTCTTGTCGTCTCACAACAGGTGATAGAGTCACAGACAGGCACTCAAACGCAGGCACACTGATGTTTTTTCCTGCCCTACAGGGAGGTGAGACATAACCAGATGATCACTTCTTCCCACAGCCACAAATGACCATTTCCCATGTACGTAGATGATGGACTTACATAGTCTATAACACACACTGATGCAAATAGATGCCCTAGAGTCCTAGAATGAGAGAAATGAGACACAGGCAGGAACACATACTCAGTCACACAGATGATATTTTCCCTAAGTGACAGGGTGAGAGATGTAGGCAGGAAACAACTCTCAGGCCTATAGATTTCCTTGTCCCCTAGAGGCATGTAAAAGAGTTACACAGCCAGATACACACACCCAGGCACTTGCATGCACTTATCACCCAAAGGCAGGTGCAGGAGACAGGACGGCACACACACTCTGCCAACTTGATTCTCATTTACCTTAGAGGGAGCTGTAAGGGAGACACAGGCAAATACATTTAGGATCATAGACAGCCTTGTCTCCTAGAAGAAATGAAGGGAGTTACACAAGCAGGAACACAAACTCAGGCCCATTGATGCCACTGTATTTCTGGAGTAATGTGCAAGAGACACAAGAAAACACACTCTCAGGCACATAAATGTTTTAGTCCCACATAGGCAAAGGAGAGAGGAATACAGGCAGGCACATGCACACTCTCGCCTATATTGACTTTGTCACTAGAGGTAGGTTAATGAGGCATAGTAAGGCACACATATTCAGGAAGAGAATACCGGGTTCCCTAGACATAAAGGGGCAAGACACAGAGAGGCACACAAATTCAGGCCAATAGATTACCATATACACTAGAAGCATGATTGAGGCACAGGCGGACCCATACAACATGGCTATAGTTGCCCTTTTCCCATACAGTAAGGTGAGAGAGATACAGGGAGGAAAACAAATTGATGCTCATATATGTCTTGTTGCCTAGAGGAAGGAGAGAGACTCCCAGGTAGGCACACACACTCAGTAACATTGTTGAGCTTTCCTCTGGAGAAGTGTAGAAAGAGACACAGCAGGATCACACTCAGCACCAGAGTTGGCATATCCTGCCTATAGGCAGGTGAGAGAGACCAGAAAACAACACAAGAGGCCCAGGGATGTACTAATAGCTTAGAAATGGTTATTAAAGGGTCGATGCGAATACCCACACAGGGTAGGCACAATTTATAGGTACAGAGAATGAAATGAGACTCCTTTAGGATAGATGATACATAGATTCAGTATAAACAGATCATGGGGAGATGATAAAGTATAGAAATATGGAAGATAGACACGGTATATTTTTGTAGGCTATACACAGATGGATGATATAAACAAGGTCAGTAGAAAATAAACAGTATATAAATTGGAGAGAATAGATTTATTTTTGACCTATAATTGATAGAATTTGGATAATAGATAAATAATAGATCCGAAAGTGATACAGCATATGTAAATATTCAATCATAGTTAGGTATAAATTATCCACAGTATAGCGGGGATATAAATGATTATTAGAATGTAAACCCAAGCAGATCATTGTGAGTTTGAGCCCAGCCTTGTCTACTAAGAGACAGCAGGACAGCCAATGTTAAACAGGGAAACCCTATTTCGAAACACACACACACACACACACACACACACACAATACACACAGATACACACACATATAAAAATAAGAAAGTAAACATAGGATAAATAGTTGTTAGGTTGCAGATAGGTGATAATAATGAAGGTAAATATAGATTAGTTGGTGATGGGTAAATTGTTGATATTAAACAAACTGATTGAGCTTTGATAGATGACAAAATGAAGGTAGCTTTTATGTAGGTAAATTATAGGTATATGCATGATGAATACACACTTGATAGAAAATAGAGGATGGATACATGTAGACATATGACAGGGTACTGAAAGATATGATAGCAAGTACACAATTATGTAATAGGAGATAGAAGATTTAGGCTAGTGATACAGTAGAAGATAGAATATAGAAGATGACATATAGAAAATTAGCAACAGACAATAGATGATGGACAGATGAGTGGCAGTGTGTAAAAAGATGATACAAAAATATAATGTACATAGTTGAGGACAGGATAAATCATAGGAAGAAAGCAGAGAGATGATAAATATAGAAGAGGTAGATGCTACAGATTATAGAAAAATGATTGCTTTGTAAAATATTGGTATTAATTGGTTTTAGATGCTATTGATACCTGATTAAAAAATGGAGAGAAATCAGCAGGAAAAGAGCATGAAGTAGGAACGGATAAAGCTGTTTTCAAAAAAATCTTTTACTCAATGAATTATAACCTTGATATTCTTTTCACTTCATTGAAATAATGGAAATATAATTTACTTGCTTGATTGTGTATTTACTATTTACTTTAGCTACCAGTTCATCGTATTTAGCCTGACTTGCCTCAAACATTCAATACTTATGCATTCCTATCTGAGTATTGTGTATGACCCCATCTTGACATACCTTTTCACAAGTGTTACTGTGCATAATGAAGGCATTTAATGCTTAATTCACAAAAAAGTGTTCCATTTTCTTGTCTTATATGTTATAGATTCACATAGGAATAATTGGCCTCATTGATACTATTCATAAAGCTCATTCTTGAATTCTCTGTTAATTAGGGTTGTTTTAAATAGGCCTGTAGACAACACAAGAAGAGTTATACAATTTGTTGAAGAGAATTAGCAAGCTGATGGACAAGCATGATCATGGACACACTAGAGCCACAGAAAGGCCTGTAAGAGGTCAGGCAGCTGTTACCCTTACACTTGCTGATAGAAGTTTGACCAAGGCCCATTTATTCCTTGTAGCATTGCTGACTCTGTAGGATCACAATCCTTACCATACTTTGAGGGGCATAGAGTAGGGAATATTAGTTGAATGCGACGTTAGGAATACTAATTGTTTCTTTCCACTTATTGGTTGTTTGCAGGTGGAGTGTGTACAGTTCACAAAATATACCCAAAAGCTTGTCCATGAGTGGAACTAACCAAAGTAAAATAGACAATCGTAATGACCATTTCTGTGGATCTGTAAGACAATGCTTAAATCATGGAAAACATGCAGTTCTTGATATGTGATCAATTTATCTACATGAACATGTAATCACAGTCTCCTGATAGTAGATAAAGGCAATACCTTCTTGACTACATCATTCCTTAAGAAATTTCTTTATTTGTATGCCCTCTTTTTGGATAACCCCCCTGAAATACTTCCTAGGCCCACTGTCCACTCATTCACGTTGCATTTCTTTTTCAATTATCTTCAGCAGGGCTAAAGTTTCTACACTCTCCATCCTACATCACCAATGCTAAAGACAGTATTCTCATTGTCTCTTTAGTGAAGACATTTGTAATGCACTCTGAGTACATATTGTGAGACTGTTGACCCAAAGCCACAATTCTCAGGAAAATCATTGTAAACACTGACACTTTTTTTTTCTTGTGAGTTGCGGAGCTAATTCATATTTAGCAAAATATTTAAGTTGGAGTCTGTGTCACCCCAAATTCCTTACTAACTCAGGGAAAGGCAAGAGTGTTAGTTTTGTGAACAGGAACAGAAGCCATGTTGAAGTTTAGTGCTCACCAGATGCCCTGGGAATGGCCGTACATTCTCTCAAGTAAAAGCCCTTCATCAAAACTGAGCAAAATTCCACCTTTTAGTTAGAGACTGTTATTATGGATCTATGTACAGTTGTTAACCTTGTATGGCATATTGAGGAGCCTGAGTTTGATAGAACAAAATGGAAAATTGCACGTTGTGGAGTGATTTTTCAATGGCATTATTTTTACTAAGAAACAAAGTACTACTTATACAATTGGGTAAGAACTGCCATACCTGAATCATGGATCGAATTTCCGAAGACATATATTGTAATATTTTCACTTATTAGGGTTAATCTGACTTTTTCACCATTTTCAAAGTAGTTTTAATTTTACACAGTTTTATTAGCACCACTTACATTATTTCTGTAAGTTTCATACATCTATTACAAAGGGTTCATTGGAAACAACACAGACATGTGTGTCTGTTTGTGTGTGTGTGTGTGTGTGTATGTATGTATGTGTGTTTTGGCTTTAACACAAAATAAAAGAACAGTGTCCTGTTATATAGAAAGTTTACATTTTAGTGTTTTAGTAAAAATCAGTGCTTTTTTCTGCAGATTCTGTACATGGTTCAATGATGGATTTAATGAACATGCTAAAGCCTGTGAATCTGGAAACCAATGTACCTTCGGAGGTCTTTTCAAATGATAGAAAAAAGGTGGCTCTCCACAACAAGAAGACAGGGCTAAGGCTGAGAATACACCATTGGAAGAGGCAAAGAACTCCAATTCTAAGGAAGATTTTTTTTATTAAATTATTGTAAATTCAAATTCTCAGTCCGATGAAGACTTCTGTGAACTAAGACAAATCAAGACAAGAAAAATGTTAAGACTCTAGAAATCGCTGTGGAGCATGGACAAGAACCACAAAAGTCACCAGAAACAACCCAATCTATCATATACACACACAAAAAAATGTATACCCAGCTGCAGTGGTGGGACCCATAGTACCCATATAGCAGTCAGCCTCTGGACTAACTGAGGCACATCTCAAAATCTTCCAAATACATTCTTGTTACCTCTGACAATTTTAAGCTATAAGTCTCTCTTTTTGCTCAATTCACTTCACAGGAAGCATGATAATTATTTCTCAAAAACAAGCATCACTCTTTCTAATGCACTAGCTTTTCAGACACACCAACAATGTACGGAACCCTTAAAAATAGAGAGGTTGGATGTTCTCTGTGGAAAATCATACCCATTTAGTTCTCATCTTATTAAGTAGACAATGATGTGTTTTTGAGTTTCCTTTTTGTTTTACATGGATTTTTCGAGTACCATGAAATTCAACAAACTTTTAAGGAGGAAAGTTTTATTAATAACTAAACTCTCAATGTAGATTCAATTTTAAACTTGTAAAACATTCAGTAGCATGTCTTCAATCTGCCTGTGTACAGGAGCTGAGGAGAGCCCAGCCAGATCTCAACTACTGGATATCTCAGTTTCCCTGTGTGCTTGCTGAGCATTCTTTTCCATGTTAACTTGTATTCATTGTATTAAAGAAAGGCATGACCTAATAGCAATTCATTTTGTTTCCCTACAAATGCAGCACAGAAACTTTTTGCCACTCCTGCGTCTGCCTTTGAGGGAAAGGATTGTCCAACGCGGCAACTCACGAAAAGAAATAGAAGTCTATGATTTGAAAATAACCAGATTCTTTCCTGATACAAATACTGAACTAGAGGTATGGAAAGTTCATTCTAAATTTAAAACTGAAAGGATATTTCATTAATATAGTAAGTTTCATTGACTTTGTTTATTCCGCTCAGACTTCCACATCAGCTGCAGTTCAATTGCTCCAGAGAATTAAACATATCTATTGTAGGTAGACTCTGACACAGGATTAATGATGTACACTTGATTGTGCAGATATTTTGGATGTTCAGAAATCTGTGAATCAGAGTAATACCTTTTCCTAGTGTGCTACAAAAGCAGTCCGTAGGCCCCATAGCCCCTTATTCACTGAGAGACCAGCCTTTCATTACTTTGGGATTACTTAATATATAAAGGTCATTCCTTGGGGTGGGCTTTAAGACAGGTTGCTTTATATGTTACCTAACCTTACAGGAGGAACCTATGGTCAGGATTCCCAACTAAATTATCTTGGCTTCTGTTAAACTGTCTACTTTTGCAAACCTCAACTATAGCTAACTAATTAACTTAGCTCTCCTTTGACATGTAGAGTGCGTTTTTGTTTATTTGTTTGGGTATTTTTTTGTTTTCTGCTATGATAAACACCTTACTCTCTGTTCTTTTGCCTACACTTAAGTTACAGTTAATTGCATTAAAGCCTATTAATATTCTATAAAAGTGATACTTTGATGTTTATTTTTGACAAATCAATAACTGCAGGAGAGAGAACAAGAATAATGTGTGTTTGAGTTGTGCCAGAATGTTGAGATGCTTCGCAGACTGCCATATGATCCTCCACAATTACCTCTAGCGACTAGGTCAATATAAGTGACTGTGTGTGTGTGTGTGTGTGTGTGTGTGTGTGTGTGTGTGTGCCTGCCTGTATTCCTCTCTCCTCTCCCTATGTGGGACAAAGCCTTTTATGTGCCTGTGGGTAAGCTTCATTGTGTCTCTTGATCATTCCTACAGATATAAAATGGCACCAATGGGCCTGAGTTTGTGTTCTTGACTATTTAACGCTCTCCCTTCTCAGGGGACAAGGCTATCTGTGATCCTGAATATGTTTTTGTGCCTGTGTCTCTCTCGCAGGTCCCTCTACGGTAATAGAGAATCAGGTGGACAGAGTGCGTGTGCCTTCCTATGTCTCTTGCAACTGCCTTTGTGTGATAAGTGCATGCATATGCCGGGGTGTGTCTACCTGCCTGTGTATCTCTTTTCAATGCTTCTTTGAGGCAAGGAAATCTCTTGGTATGAGAGTTGTTTACTGCCTGCATCTATCAACCTCTCACTTTGGGAAAATGTCATCAGTGCGACTGATTTTGTGTTTCTATCTATGTCTCGTTCCTCTCACTGTAGAAGACAAAGGCATCTATGTGTATCAGTCTCTGTTTTGGCTTTGTCAGTCCTTCACTTACATTTGTCTGACAAGGTCATTTGTGAGCAAGTGAAGAAGTGCTCATCTGGTTATCTCTCACTTGCCTTTAGTAAAGGAAATAGCATCTGTGTGCCTGTGTTTGAGCGCCTGTCTGTGACTCTAACACTGGCCTTGAGAGGACAAAGGCATCTATGCATCTGAGTGTGTTTGCCCACCAGTTCCTCTCACCTGCTTCTGGCATATCAGGATATCTATGGACTTTGGGATGTGTGAATGCCTGCATCTCCCTCACCTGCTTCCTGGAGGAAAAGTTATGTTTATGGCTGTGAGTGTATTCCGGCTTTTGTGTGTCTCTTCCTTCTCCCTAGGTAACAAGGGTATCTATGGGCCTGAATGAGTGTCCCTCACTTTGTGTGTTTATCATCTATGTCAAGGCGACAACAGCATCATTGGGTCTGAATGTGAGTGCTTACCTGGGTCTCTCTCTCATATGCTTATATGAGACAATTAAACCTATGCATCTGAGTGCATGTGAGGGTGTCGTCCTGTTTCCCAATCTCCCATGACTCTAGAAGGGAATAGTATTTTTTCCCTGTGTGTATGTGTGCCTTACTGTTTTTCTCACTGTTTTTTTCGAGAGAACAAAGGCATCTTGAAGCTTACTAGAAGTGCCTGCCTGTGTCTCTCTTTCTACTGCTTCTAAGACACTGAAGAATCAATTGAGTTTAGTGTGTTTGCCTGCCACAATTTCTCACCTGCTTCTACAGCAAAAGAATATCTATGTGCTTTTGAGTGCATACTTCATATGTCTCTCCTCACTGACCATATTTTTTAACATCATACTAGGGGGAGACTGTGAGTGCCTGGTACTGTGTTTCTCCTCTTCATCTCGGCGAGGTGGGCATTGATGTGCCTGATTGTTTATGCCTGTTTGTATATTTTTTCTGTTCCTCTAGGGGACGTGATTAAATATGTGCCTGACTATCATTTCTAGGCTGTTTGTGTCTCTTACATTCATTTAGGGAAACAGGTCATATATGCCTGAGTGTGTGTAGTTTTCCAGGTGCTCTCCTGAGTGTAGGGGGAAAGACTATAAGTCTGCCTGAATTTTTGTGCCTGCCTGTAGTCTTGTCCCCATCATCTATGGGGAAAAGGCATCTGTGGACCTGAGTGTGTGTGCCAAGCTATGTCTCTGTCTCTTGATGCTATCATACAAAGGCATTCTTATACCTCAGGTTTTGTGCCTGACTGTGTCCCCCTCATCGGCTTATAATGTGAAAAGTCTACCTATTATACTGGGAAAGAGTCACTTAATGTGTCTCTCTGTTCCCGGTCAATAGTGGACATACATATCTAGGATCTAGAGAATGAGAACCTTCCTTTGTCTCTCTCTCACATCTTGCAAGAGGACAAGAGCATTCTTGAGCCTGAGTGTATAAGCCTGCCTCTGTCTCTTTCATATGATTTTATGGTACAAGTGGATCTCTGTTTCTGGCTGAGTGTGTGCGTGCCTACCTGATTCCCTCTTTCTACTGACTATAGAGCACTGGTAAAAAATATAGACCTGAGTGTGAGTGCCTACAGTTGTTTTTCTCCTACATGCTTCCAGGGTTAAAGAGCATCTATGTCCTTGAGAGTTTGTGACTGCCTAATTGTCTCACACCGACCTCAAGTGGACATGGAGAATCTTGAATGTGCTTGTGTGTGCTTGCCTGTGTTTCTGTCTCTTTTATCTATGGGACAAGGACATCTATATTCTTGGGAATGTGTGCTAGTCTTTGTCTCTTTTGTCATTTGGGGACAAGGCATTTTTGGTTCTGAGAGTGTGTGCCACCCTGCGACTCCCTAACTCCTTCAAGCATACGAGCACATTTTTGGTACTCAGTTTTTGTGACTAGCTCCTCCTTTCTTACCTGCTCCTTGGGAAGAAGTCAACAATATTGGGGAGAATATTTGCCAGCCAATGCTCTCTCTTCCTTTTCTCCAGTGGAAAACACAAATAAGAGGCCAAGCAATTGTCCCTGTCTTTGTCTTCTGCCAAATGTATCAAGGTAAAATTAATGTCCTTTGGCCTGAGTGAGTGTGCATGCTGTGTCTCCCTCAAATGTTTATATGGACCAATGAATCTATGGGTCTCTATTAATGTGTGGGTGCCTGCCTGAGTCCCTCTCTGCACTGACTCTAAAGAGAAAGGGCATCTCTATGTGTGAATGTGTGTCTGGCTTGTATCTCTCTATTTTTCCTGGATCATCGGACAATGACATCTATGCGCCTCAATTTGTTTACCTGCCTGTGTCTCTCTTCTTTTCTTCCTCTAGGTGAAAAGGGCATCTAGGTGTCTTAGAGTGTGAGCCTGGGTGAATCAAACTTCAGGCCCTCCGGTTGAAAAGGCCATCTATGAGCTTTTATTTATGCTTGCCATTTTCTCCTATATGCCTCTAAGAGACAAGGACGTCTTTGCAACTTAGAGTATGTGTCGGTGTGTGTGTCTCTCAGCTTCCAATGGCTAAAAATATATTTGTAATTGAACATGTGTGCCTGCCTGTTTCTATCAATCCCATGAACTAGGGAAAGGGTATCTATGCTTCTGAGTGTTTGTTTCTGACTGTGCTTCTCATATACAAGTAGGGCCCAAGGCATCTACGGGCCAGATGTGAGTTTCTGTTTTGGACTCTCTCCTACCATTGTAGGGGATAAGGGCATCTATTGGCAAGGTTCTGTGCATGCTTGTGCCTCTCTTTCATGATCTTGCAGACAAGCGTTTTATTGTATCCATCTGAGTTTCTGCCTGTGTCACTCTCTCGCTTCCTGTTTGGGACAAATGCTTCTTTGCGCGTGAGTATTAGTGTCTGCCAGTGTCTCTTTCTGCCCTTCTTCAAATAGGCACAGGCATATTTGGGCCTGCTTTTATTTGTCTGCCACTGTATCCCTGCTTGTACTGTCCTTGAAGGATGCCATACTTTCATCAGGATATCAGGCCCTTATCTGACCATCATAATGTTCTTCTTGTATGTTTCCAGGACCCTCTCGATGTCTCCATTTCCCCATTCTCCCATGCTTCTCTCAGCTAAAGTCCCAATGGTATGTCCTCCTCTCTGACCCTCCTTTCTGTTAAGTAAAGTGTTTCACAGGACAGTACACTTGGGCTAGTGTCTCAATATAGGTGAATACATGCCATTTATAACTTTTTGTCTTGGTCAACTCACTCATTATGAAAATTTCTAGTTCATTCCATAAGTCCACAAATTTGGGGAATATATTGTTTTTTTAAATTATTTTAAAATTTATTTCATTAATTTATTCATATTACATCTCAAAGTTATCACGTCCCTTGTATCCTGCAATTCCTCATTTCTCTCATTTTCCCCTTACTCCCCTAACCTATGACTCTGAATGAGAGGGACTTCCTCCCCCTGTATATGTTCATAGGGTTTCAAGTCTCTTCTTAGTAGCTTGGTATCCTTCTTCTGAGTGCCACCAGGTTAACCATTCAGGGATGTGTTCAAATATGAGGCACCAGAGTACATGGGAATTTCAAACTCCACTCTTCACTTAAATGTGTCGAAGTCTTGTCTATTGGGTAGATCTAGGTCGAGATGTGAAGTTTATGGCCTGTATTGTCATTGCCTGGTGCCATAGTTTGAGTGGGACCGTAGGGCCCACATCTGCCTATCATTATGTTTGTCTTGTAGGTTAATAGGATCCTCTGGATCCTTCAAATTTACCATTCTTACATGCATCTCACATCTAAAGTCCCAATAGGATGTCCTCCTTTCTGTCCCAGTTTCCTGGTTAGTGAAGACATTCATGGAACATGCTCCTTGGCCTAGGAGCAGATATAAGGGAGTAAATACCGTTTCTGCTTCTGAGTTAACTCATTCATTATGATGAATTCTATTTCAATCTTTTTGTCCCCAAATTTTGGGAAATCCTTGTTTTTAAAGCTGAGTAGTATTCCATAGTGTAAATGTACCATAGTTTCTTTATCCATTCTCTTACTGAGGGACTCGGAGGCTGTTTTCATATTCTGGTTGTTATGAATAATGCTGCTATGTACATGGTTGAGCAAATTTTCTTGATGTGGTCAGGATCATCTTCTGAGTATATTCCAAGGAGTGGAATAGCTGAGTCTTGCAGAAGCCCTTTTCCCAGTTTCTGATACTGCACCAGATAGATTTCCAAAGTGACTGTACTAGTTTGCATTCCCACCAGCAATGAAAGAGTGTTCTGCTCTCTCCACATCCTTTCTAACATGTGGTGTCTTTTGAACTTTTGATCTTAGCCACACAGATGGTTGTAAGATGGAATCTAAGAGCTTTTTTGATTTGCATTTCCCTGCTGACTACGGAGGTTGAGCATTTCTTTAAGTGTTTCTCAACCATTTGATATTCCTCTGTTGAGAATTCTCTGTTTAATTCCAAGCCACGTTTCTCAATTGAGTTATTTGGTTTTTTATGTATAATTTCTTGAGGACTTTATATATTTTGGATTTAAGACCGTTGTTAGTTGTAGGGTTGGTGAAGATGTTTCTCAGTCTGTGTGCTGTCACTTGTTTTTTTTTTTTTTTTTTTTTTGGACAGTTTCTCCTGCCTTATGCAAGATTCTCAGCCTCATGAGGTCACATTTATTAATTGTCGACTTAAGGCCTGTGTTGTTCGTTTTCTATTCAGTAAGTTGTCTCCTGTGTTAATGTGCTTCAGGCTCTTCCCCACTTTTCTTCTATCTTACTTAGTGTCTCTTATTTATTTTCAGGTGTTTGAACCACTTTGATTTAAGTTTTGTGCAAGGTGACAAATGTGGGTCCAGTTGCATTTTTTAACACATAGACATCCAGTTAGACCAGCACGATTTGTTGAAGATGCTATCCTTTTTCCATTGAATGAATTTGGCCCCTTTGACAAAAATCAAGTGACCATATTTGTGTGGATTCATATCTGGATCTTTGATTCGATTTCACTGATCAACCAGCCTGTTGCTGTGTTAGGACCATGCTCTTTAAATTACTGTTGCTTTATAGTACAGCTTAACATCTGGCATGCTGTATGTTTCTACTGGATGATCTTTTATTGTACAAGATTGTTTTAGCTATTCTGTTTTTTGGTTAAGAGTTGAAATTTCAATGTCTTTTAAAAAATGTGTAGTTAATTTGATAGGGATTGCATTGAATCTGTAGATTGCTTTTGGTAAGACAGGTATTTTTAATATATTAATTCTCCTGACCCACGAGCACTTAAGATCCTTTTATATTCATCTCATCTTAAATGTCTTTCTTTACATTTATGAAAAATTTTTCAAACAAGTCTTTCACTTGCTTGGTTAGAGTAACTCCAACATATTTTATATTGCTTGTGGTTAATGAGAGGGGTGTTGTTTTCCTAAGTTCTTCCTCTGCAAGATTGTCATTTGTGAATAGAAGGGCTACAGACTTTTTGAATTAATTTTGTATCCAGAAATATGCTGGAGGAGTTTATCAGATGTGGTAGTTCTCTGGTGTAATTTTGATGATCACCTATGTAGACTACCATATCACCTTGATATAGGGATAATTTGACCTCCTTGTTTCCAATTTGGATGCCCTATATCTCCTGTTTTTTTCTTATTGCTCATGCTAGATCTCGAGTAGTATATTGAAGAGATACAGAGATCGTGGAAATCTTTGCCTTGTTCTTGATTTTAATGGAATTTCTTTGAGTATCTCACAATTTAATTTGATTTTGGATTTTGGCTTGTTATATATACCCTTTAGTATGGTGAGGAACATGCCTTGTATCCTTGATCTCTTCAAAACTTAAAAAGGAATGGGTTTTGTATTTTATCAAATGCTTTCTCTGCATCTAAGGAGATTATCATGTAGTTTTTTTTTTATTTTCAGTTTGTTTATATGGTAGATTACATTGATGGATTTACATATATTAAACAATCCCTGCATGCCTGGAATGAAGCCAACCTTGGCATGGTGAATGATTTCTTTGATTTGTTCTTGTATTCGTTTTGCAAGTACTTTATTGAGTATTTTTGCATCAATGTGCATAAGAGAAATTGGTCTGAAATTCTCTTTATTTGTTGAGTCTTTGTGAGGTTTAGGTATCAATGTGGCTATGGCTTCACAGAATGAAATGGTAATATACATCCATTTCTACAGTTTGGAAGAGCTTGTACAGTATTGTTATTAATGCCCCCTTGAAGTTCTGGTAGAATTCTGCACTGAAAACATCTGCCCATGTCCTTTTTTGGTTGGAAGACTATAAATAATTGCTTCTATTTCTGTAGGGAGATTGGCAATAATTAGCATGTTTATCTGTTCTTCCCTCAATTATGGTAAGGGGAATTGATAAAGAAAAATGTCCATTTCCCTTAGATTTTCCAATTTTGTAGTATATATGCCTTCAAAGCAGGATATTATGAGTCTTTGTATTTCTCAGTGTCTGTTGTTATGTTTCCTGTTTCATTTCTACTTTTTTTGATGTGGAAACTGTCTCCGTGCCTTTTAGTTAGTTTGCCTAAATGTTTGTCTATCTTGTTGGTTTTCTCAAAGACCCAGGTCCTGTTTTGTTGATTCTTCAGACTGTTTTTTCAGTTTCTATTTTGTTAATTTCTGCCCAGAGTATATTTCCAGATGTCTACTCTTTTTGGGCGTTTCTGCTTCTTTTTTTTTTTTAGGGTTTCCAGTTGTGTTGTTAAGATGCGTATGTGTCATGTTTCCAATTTCTTTTTAAAGGCATTTAGTAGTATGAATTTTCCACTTAGCACTACTTTTAATGTATCCCACAAATTTGGGGAGGTTATTCCTTCATTTTTTTTAAGTTTCTGGAAGTCCTTGATTGCTTTCTTTATTTCATTCCTATCATTCTGGAAATGATTGCTAGGGTGGCACTGAAAAACAAAAATTTAAACTTACATATTGAACCAATTTGAAAAGAAATGTGACATTTGTAAAGGGTAAAAACGTAGTAACTTAGATTGAGTGTTTGCTATTCATGCTCTCCTCTGTCCCAAGGACCAGGTGGTCTGAACAGCAGCAATTTGAAGGGTTCAGATAGAAACTGAATCTTGGGGAGTCTAAAACCAAAGGTCTTTAGAGAAAATGTACCCATGGAAGAATCCTTCAATGTCACACAATCACCATACTCTTTCCCAATAACTGTAAAACACATTCCTTCTCAAAATGGTGATGAGGGTTAAGATGAAATGGCACAGTCTCCAATAGATATACTAGATTTAATACATTTTAAGGACTCTAACATGAGGTATGGAATAAATTTCACTTGTATTAAGCAAAGGATGAGAACCTTGGCCACTCAATTTTGATTGTTACCCATTATTGGAAAAGATGGATTTCAGCATTACTACAAGCTGATCAACATTAGCAATGCTTTTCATGGTGATAAAAGGAGGCAGATTGAAGAAACCATGGAAATAGTAGGGACATAAAAATTAATAAAGGACAATTGAAAGGTAATGATGGTTGGCTGACTTAAGGCAACCAGTCCAATATGATGAGACTATGATTTAACAATATTTTACTGCACTCTTAGAGCTTGGGACATGGTGGAGGACCAAAGTTAGATAACTGTTCCATTTCCTGAGATATTTCAATGGACTTGGGAAGAACAGAATATCTGGAGAAATTCGAATAGTACTAGAATGAGCAATAGCAGATACTGACAACACACAGGCACTGAAACTCATTATAGCATATGAGAAGTTTAACATAAAATTAAAGTGATCAATGAGATGCTTAAAGGAAAGAGGAGCTCCACTATACGGAAGGGTACAAGAAATTGTAAATATTGCTTTTCCAGATCATTAAATTATATTGTAAGCCATGCATTAGACAGAGATATTATAACACATGGTACTTTAATTGTGGGAGAATTGGTCATTTTCAAAGAAATGGTAGGCTACTGATTTCTGACTTCAGAATAAAGGATGTACTCAATTTGTGGAACCTTTGGACTAGGAATTGTCAATTTATTTTTTTATTTTTTATTTTTTGGGTTTTTTTATTAATTTATTCTTGTTACATCTCAATGGTTATCCCATCCCTTGTATCCTCCAATTCCTCCCCGCCCCATTTTCCCATTATTCCCCTCCCTATGACTGTTCCTGAGGGGGATTACCTGCCCCTTTATATTCTCATAGGATATCAAGTCTCTTCTTGGCTACCAGGTGTTCTTCCTCTGAGTGCCACCAGGTCTCCCCCTCCAGGGGACATGGCCAAATGTGAGGCACCAGGGTACGTGAGAAAGGCATATCACACTCTCCACTCAACTGTGGAGAATATTCTGACCATTGGCTAGATCCAGAGGGTCCTAGAAATCAACGAGTAGAACAATATGATAGGAATTGTCAATTTAAAAGAGATGTGCAATGTAACATCTTAATGGGGATAAATGGCAGAAGGGACCCTTGAGCTCCAGTCCCCATGAAAAATACCCTCAAGATATCCATGGCCAGTCTAGAAGTATTGAAATCTCAAGAAAATTGGAATTAAATATTACTGATCTATTCCATGCAACTGAGGGCAGCACAGCCTTGAATGTGGCCTCTACTCTATTACATTACCTCCACAGATTGAATGTTATAAAAGCAATATTGTTGTTTAAGGCACTTTGATTCCAGGGACAGTGAGAATCGCTGTAGGAAGAGGTAGGTTGATTTCTCAGGGTCTTTTTGTGCATCTCATCATTATAGATGGTGATAGAAAAGAGGAAATAAAAAACATGGCATGTGTAAAAATGGAATAGCAATTACTTTAGCAGAGAGATTTAGTCAGCAATGATTGTTTGTTCCATTATGCACAAAGCTACTCTGATAGAATGAGCAGCTGCATTTGGAAATAGGGGGAAACATGTGTTCCAGGAAACAATAGTAAAAGATCGGAGGTCTACATTAATATTACAAGTGAATGGTGTTCAATACAAGGTGTTTTCCACACCAATGCTGTTATGATTATTATTTCAAACAAGTACTTGAATCTAAACTTGGACACTAAAAAGAAAATTAGGATATTTTAAATTGGTAAAATATTGCAAATTAAAAAAAGCATACAGTGGTTTAAGTGTTTAGCACCAGAAGGGCAGCCGGGGAAGCTGTGACATTGTATGGCTGTCATGCCCACCAAACTTTGGGAAGGGATCTCCTACAACAATGAGGTACTATGATTAATATTTCTTTGATTGCAGAGACAAACACTGATGAAGCTAAAGTTGAAATCATACATGCTTCTAGAAGAAAAATTACAATGAATAACAGTAGCTACTGCAAGCTGTGTCCACTCCCAAAATCAGAGAGGTATTGAATGTCCAGATTTAAAAGAAGGGCCAGTACTGAGTCAACAAACCCTTGTCCCCAAAATGAGGTTCCAACAGCCTTTTGTGTCAAGCAGATTTTCTATTAACAAAAAATATAATTGCAGGATCTTTGTCATTTAATACAAGAGCAATTAGAGATTAATCATATAGAAAACTTCTCTTTTCTTTGAAATGATCCTGAGTTTTGATAAAAAAGAACTCACAAACTTGGAGATTGATAACAGATTTGAGAGCAATAAATAATGTAACACAATAACTAGGTCATTTCCAGCCTGGAATTCCTTTACCTTCTCTATTAAGTAAGTCTTGGAATATAATAGTAATAGATTCAATGATTGATATTTTTTACGAAACCCTTGGATGAGTAAAATAGAAAAGGTTGCGTTTTCAGTACCAACACTGAACAGTACTTGTAAAAACAGAGATGCCATTAGAAGGAACAATCACAGGGAATGTTGAATAGTCCCACTATAAGCAAAAATTTTGTGTAATGGCCTTTGGAAATAAATTTCAGAAAGTTTCCTCAGTCGATCATTTTTCCTTATAGCGACGTTATTTTGTTGGTGGATTTTTACGTGATTTTTATAAAACTACTTTTAAAATACAATGAATTCTACCATGTTAGGGATAACAAAAAGCTGTAAAAACTACAGAAATGAGAATCCCTTAAATATTTATGCTATAATATGTCTATACGAGAGATTAAACCAGAGAAGGTATAGAATAATCGAAATAATTAAATAACTCTCAAAATGAATGGGAGACCTTAACTGGTTTGTGCCTACAACTGGACTATATACCTATGCGTCAAGACACTTATTTAAAACATTACAAGGGGAGTCACATTTAAGCAGCACATTATATACAAAATAAAAAGCAGAAAATGAGCTAATTTTGGAAGAACAAAAACTTCATATGGACTATATTGATACAACAGACCCTAAACTTGTTTTCATTCTGGTTATGTTGCCTCCAAGTCATTCTACGTCTGGGCCTCTAATTCAAAGGCAAGGCAGTATCATGAGATTATTCTTATCAAAAAAAAAAAAACAAAGTAAAAAGTTGAAGACAAACATAGAAAAAAATCTGAATTGATTGCAACGAGGAAAAAAAACTGTGTCAATTCTCAGGGACAGAACTGATAGATATTTTATTGCCTCTTACTAACTCTGACATTATGCCTTTCTGCTAATTGTAGCTTGAAGTACTTCTTGGGAGATATTAATGGCAAAAATCTAAAAAAGCAAATGTATACAGTTTATAACAAGAACAGATTGGATCCTTTCTTGTACTGTAAAGGGGACACCAATACAGTGTCACTCACCATTTTTACTGATGCAAATAATTCGTGAATGGCTGGTTATAAAACTGATAATGTTTCTAACTAGTCAAAAGCCCATTTGCATACATTGAAAAGTTAGAAAGTTTAGCAGTCTTTATGGTAACTTTGAATTTTCCTGAATCGCGAAGTGTGATTACTGACTATCAGAATGCAGAATGGTTGTTCTGCTTATTGAAATCTTTGTATTTTCTCTTGATAACTATGAAATTACTATATTGTATATGGAAGAGCAAGTCTTCTGAGGAGAAACTATCCCTTGTATATTGCTCATATTTGATCCCATAAAGGTTTACCAGGTCCATTGCCACAAGGAAATGAGGAAATAGACCAACTGCTAATTGAAAATGTGCTCAAAGCCTCTTAATTTCATGGAAAACATCATGTTAATGGCAAGGTTTGAAGAAAACGTTCCATATTTTGTGTCAGCATGACAGAAAAATAATGAATATGTATCCTACATGTCGTTTTATAAAGACATCACTTTAAATGCTAGAGTTAACTCTGGGAGTATGAAATAAAAAAGATTGATGTGTATTATTTTGAAAATTTGGAAAATTAAAAAATGTCCATCATATTATAGATACCTATTGAGGATTTAGATTGCCAGCTGCCTAAGTTATGAAAATGATGATTGTGTGATTATTCATTTATTGGAAATAAGGGCGATTATGTGAATACCTGTGCAGATTAAAACTGACAATACCCCTGCATAGGTTTCTCACAAGAAGAAATTTTTGACTTTAAATGGTTAAACACATTACTGCTTTACCATATTACACAGCAGGGCTGGGAGTTGTTTACAGGACAAATTGTACCTAAAAATAAATGCTTTATAAAGAAGAGGATATTTTAAGACTACCAGGGGACGATTAAATAATGATTTATTTGACTTTCAGTATTCTTATTGTTGGGGATGGGTTGACAACAGAAGGAGAGACTTTGGCTTACAGAGATAACTGAGCAATTGTGTCAAGCAATTGTCTATAATTTTTTATTCAACTGTGACTGGAACCTGAAATAATTTACAGAGGGAACGGGGGTATGCACATGCTTATAAAGAGAGTGAAAAATATGGTGGCCAACTAAATTTATAAAGATTGGATCTGATCAGGAAAGATCTCTTGGCACCTAAAACATGAATGTATTAAAATAGCATGGGAAACACAGGGATACCTGGTTCCTATAACATATGCATACGATTGATAATCTCACTGCATGAAAAAATACAGATATTTATATTTATATAATTCTTATACCTTGAATTTTTTATAAATCTTTGTATATATATGTATATGTTTGTGTGTATTTGTGTGTGTTTGTGTGTGTGTGTGTACTTACACTAACTCTTATAAAAGTGTAACAATTTTCAGAGGAAAAATACATAGTTATGAAAACAAAACAATTAGTTTGCATGACTCAGCATAAAGAAATATATATTAGCTACTGTTTGCTGAATAAATAGCATGCATTTCAACTTTCAAAACAGTCTAGAAAAAGAATTGTTCCTAAAAACTGTGGACAGAAACAGATGTAGACAGCTACTCCAACAAGTAGCCAATATATTATTTTTCTAAGGGTACCAAAAACATCTTTTTTTATAAACAGCACTAAGTAATTTTCAGAGAACAATACCCAATTTCCAGTAGGTGAAATGGGTGATTTTGGTGGGCTATCAATGTTTTTTTTTTGTCTCCGTGGGAATAATTATGAATTAATAAATGTTTCATTTAGGGATTTCTTTCTTCTTTTTCTTATTTTTATATCCTATCTCGCATTACAGATAAAAGGAGAGGATATGGGAAGGAAATAAGAAAAGATATAAAGCAGAATAGATATTTCTAGACTACAAAGATTATTGAATAAACTAAATTCAAATATTTTACATTTGATTTCAAATTTTTACATTGGTATTGGAGATAGATGGAATTTTAAGACTTTTACTCATGTTTTGCTTTATGTGTTGTATATTGTATATTGACAGAGGTTTAAAAGTATATATTCTACATTTGTTGAAACTAAACATGATTTTGTTTGATGTTTACTTAGTTATGATAAATGTAAAATTCATTTGAAAATGAGAAGTGAAGTGTGCACTTTATCAAAGCTAACAACATTATCGGGATCATAGTGGTCACGGAAAGAAATTGGCAGTTCGTCACTTACAATTTTTATTAGATACTTAAATACTTACATATATAAAAACCACAGTAATGTTATTTTTTAAAACCATGGAAAATGGGGTAAGATTCAATAGAATATAATAGGTAGTGCAATAAATTCTCCAGGATTGTCAAACTCATATAGACTGGTCCATGTAAATATGAACTTTACCAGATAATTCTCAATTTTTTTCATTGTATTTGTTTTTTATATTAAATGGAAAGACAGAATAGAAGGGGAGATAAAATTGGTGCTCTTTTGATCTCAGGTGTGGGAAGGAGAAGATGGAAGGGTATTTATAATTTACTATGAACAATTTGATGTTTTACATTATAGACATTTATTTACTTCGAGGGGGAGATTGGTGAAAACAATACTGAACAAAATATGTGTTTATGTATATACCCAAAGTGGGAGAGGTAGGTTTTATTTACAACTTGATTTTGGCTGTACATCTCTGTACTTCAAGAGGTGCTTAATGAAAGTGTCTTAGTAATGGGCACAGAAAGGGCTATTATAGGAGACTACGTAACTAATGAGTCCTTCAGATCACTAACCCATTTTTATCTCAATATGAGATATCAGGACTGATTTCCTGGTAACAATGATGGTTGTCAAGGTTAAGCCTTTTATATAAAAATATTACTCTTTTAGCTGTCTGTAATTTCTAAAACTTTTAACTGAAAATATGTTTGATGTGTTGCTACTTTGCCTGATTGAATGTTTCTGTTCCTTATAGGGCTAGACGTAACTTGACATGAATGGCTAAATGATCATCATTATTTTTATTCGGTTTAGTTTTAATTCTGCAGGTATGAACTTAAATATTGTCCACAAAACCTTCCTGCCCTGTTCAATGTAAGTCAAGTTTATAGATATATTCCAAACAAACTCACTCAGAAAAGGAAACAATAGGGCTTATTTCAATGTGAAAAGACATAC
Organism: Acomys russatus; assembly: GCF_903995435.1. Classification (NCBI taxonomy): domain Eukaryota; kingdom Metazoa; phylum Chordata; class Mammalia; order Rodentia; family Muridae; genus Acomys; species Acomys russatus. The sequence continues at coordinate 93,400 of NW_026131611.1, forward strand.
CCAAGTGGGTTACAGATTGTATTGCAGTATTCCAAATATATATCTCAGTAAGGAATCTGGACTCATTGTTGAGCTTGGCCCTAAGGGAGGTGTGGCAGGGGATGATTGAAAGTCATACTTTTTTAAAGAAACATTTATGGAGTTCAATTGTACAAGGATATTTGTAGTTGTTACTACTGCAGTAAAACCCAATGTTTTTCTTCAGCAGTGAGTTTTAACATCAGATGTGTAACTTCTTTCAAATTGATAAAGATTTTTCCCAGCATTTCAAATACATAGCTTGTTGCAAGGGAGTTTAATTTATGAAGAAGACTACCAGATCCAAGAGAAAAATGTAGAGAGCACGTTAATTCTATTATATTGATGTTTGTATAGCCAGTAGTTGACCTATTCCAAATCGTGATGCTATGAAATGTGGACCATGGCATTTTTCCCAACCTGAAGCAATTTTTTAAGTTCCCCAGGACAGGTATTTTTGATTTACAACTTTCGGGTGATTGAAATGCACCTACATGTGACCATATTGGTGGATTCAGTGGAATCGTGGATGAGCACCGTGCTGTCTCTGGTGGGTAACCTACTATAGCCAATGGGTGATGAGGCACTGTAATGGCTGAAATATCACTGTCATTTCTTGATGCGACCTTGCTAATGGGTGAGGCAAAAGTGGAGTAATACAATCAACAGGATCCTCCCAAATTCTGTAAGAAATCGGGTAAGTTATACAGGTTAAAAAATGGTGGTTCTTGTAGAGTTGTCCATGTTACCTGTAAAAGCTGATACAGCTTTATATGTTAACTGTGTGCTCGCAGCCTGAAAACAACAGCTAATATCTACTTCCCTTGTTTCATGTCCAATGCATCTAGCCAGATAAGTTGCATAATGGATATGAAACCAGAGAGTGAGTTATGGTAAATAATCATTTCCCTAATAACACCCTGTGCAAAGATTCTAAATTTGAGGAATAAAACCAATGACTTCAAGGTTTAGATGTGAAATGTCTACATTTGATAATATCTTTTCAAAGACTTCTTTGTTGGATATCTACCATTTTATCAATCGATGCTGACATATGTATTATACAGGAAGGAACATGTTTAAAAGCAGTGGTCTCCACAATACTCTACAGTCCATCTGTCTCTTTCTAGTAAGTCTGACTTCGTGGATTCTCAGAATAGTAATTTGCATGAAAAGTAATGGGCCCTCTCTCCAGGTTGCCACGAAGGACAGAGGGGGCTTCTAGCTATGGAGAGCAATGGTCCTAGGATATCAGGTTGGGACGGATTCGTCACAACAGACAGACATGAACACAAGGGAGGTTCAATGCTGCTGCCAAAACTTTTACTAGAGCACAGTGGCTTATACAGTTATGAAAGGAACTTCTGCTAGCTACAAACCACAGTTTAACAGATTCAGATCAGGTTACAAAGTGCAAAGTACAGCAAAATTCAAAAACTAAAGTTACAACAAGGTCCTCTGTCTATGCACTAGGGCCAGAGACAGACTGCGGTTCATCACCTCAGAAGGTGGCATGAGCTTTTCTTAGAATTTCCAGTCAGCTAGGGGAAGCTGGCTCCTTTTTCAGGCATGTTATTATTAACAGTTTTTACCCATGAGGGAAGTACAAGTCTGCACATCTGTAGCCCATACTGAGGTAAAGTTGTTATATTCCTTTACACATCTTAATATTTCTGGTACTCCCATACATTGTAAACCAAAACAATCCCATGGGGTGCGATTCTTTACTACCATCTTGGTAAGTTGTGTAATTGTGTCATTTTTACTCTGCTGAAGTTAAAGTGTACCTTGGGTTCTGGCCTTCAATATTCTTTGCCAGGGACTCAGGTCCTAATGTCTTATCTTTTTACCATCCTTAGTAACCCATCGTGATAAATCCTCATCATACACTCCTATATATAATAATGGAGGGTAGGGAATGATTCTTAGAGCTATGGTCCTCTGTATTTGGGTCTCTGTGCCCATTTCCCTTCAATCCAGTCCTAAGTTGTCCCATTTCTGTTTTACTTGGAACTCCCAGGTCGGCTTTATTCTCCTCATTATCCTCACATTCCTGGATATGTCTCTCTTCCTGGAATTCTTTATCCTATATTACGGCTGTTGCCATTAGTCAAGTGCCTCCTGTACAGGTGCATTTTCTTCCTGTATCAACTGCACAAACACCTTCACCCCCAAGGTGTAGTTTCATTACAGTCATGCTTTTGGTACTGTTTAATATGAGACATTCAGCTTTCTGCGGAACTACTTCATCCACAGCCAACATTGGTTCATTTCCCGATAGACTCACATCAGGTTTCTCAGTTACTGAGATGTTCAAAGGGTAAGAACGGCCTTGCCCTGGAGGTGGACTTAATGAGAATGCGTGAGTGATTATAGAGCAAGGAAGGAGGGAAAGCAGAAGTTGGCCAATAACTAGGCACTGTACACCCAGGACTTGGGATGCTCGTCTCAACAAATACCTATGCTTCTGCCACGGACCCTTGCAAATCTTGTCCATCAATTGATTGATGTTGGAGCATCCTCTGAGCTGATAAAGAAGCATGTCACTCAGACTCTAGTTGAGTGGGTGTTGCACCAGGTCATTAATAACATTCATCATGTGCACAAAACCAACACTTTTAGTGTAAAATAAATACAGGTGTACCATAGATGAACTTATTGACAATTTAAACTCTGGATTTTTCTGTACCTGCTCTGGTGGCCGATCTTCCTGATACACTTGTCGTCTAAATTGTGGAGGATCATATAGCAATCTGCGAAGCATCTCAACATGCTGGGACAACTCAAACACACATTATTCTTGTTCTCTCTCCTGCAGTTATTGATTTGTGAAAAATAACATCAAAGTATCACTTTTAAAGAAAATTAAAAGACTTTAACTTTAACTAAAGTGTAGGCCAAAGTACTGAGAGTAAGGAGATTTTCAACGCAGAAAACAAAAAAACAACAAAAAAAATACCCAAACAAATAAACGAAAATGCACCCTACAGGTCCAAAGAGAGCTAAGTTAGCTATAGTTGAGTTTTGCAAAAGTAGACAGTTTAACAGAAGCCGAGATAATTTAGTTGGGGATCCTGACCATAAGTTCCTACTGTAATGTTGGGTAACATATAAAACAACATGTCTTAAAGCCTACCCCAATCCCAAATTAATGAAAGGCTGGTCTCTCAGTGAATACAGGGCTATCGGGCCTACGGACTGCTTCTGTAGTACAATAGTAAAAGATATTCCTCTGAGTCACAGACTTCTGAATATTCAAAATATCTGCACAATCAAGTGTACATCATTAATCCTGTGTCAGAATCTACCTAGGATAGATATGTTTAATTCTCTGGAGCAATTGAACTGCAGCTGATGTGGAAGTCTGAGCTGAATAAACAAAGTCAATGTAATTTACTATATTAATGAAATATCCTTTCAGTTTTAAACTTAAAATGAACTTTCCATACCTCTTGTTCAGTATTAGTATCAGGAAAGAATCTGGTTATTTTCAAATCATAGACTTCTATTTCTATTCGTGATTTGCCGAGTTGGATAATCCTTTTCCTCAAAGGCGAACAAAGGAGTGGCAAAAAGTTCCTGTGCTGAATTTGTAGGGAAACAAAATGAATTTCTATTAGGCCATGCCTTTCTTTAATACACTGAATACAAGTTAACATGGAAAAGAATGCTCAGCAAGCACACAGGGAACCTGAGATATCCAGAAGTTGAGATCTGGCTAGCTCTCCTCAGCTCCTGTACAAAGGCAGATTGAAGACATGCTACTGATTGTTTTTCAAGTTTATAATTGACTCTACATTGAGAGTTTAGTTATTCATAAAACTTTCCTCCTAAAGAGTTCTTTGAATTTCATGGTACTCGAAAAATTCATGTAAGTCAAAAAGAAAATTCAAAAACACTTCCTTGTGTACTTAATAGGATGAGAACTAAATGGGTATGATTTTCCACAAGGATCATCGAACCTGCCTATTTTTAAAGGTTCCGTAGATTTTTTTGTGTGTCTGAAAAGTTAGTGCATTAGAAAGAGTGATGCCTGTTTTTGAGAAATAATTATCATGCTTTCTGTGAAGTGAATTGAACAAAAAGTGTGACTTATAGTTTAACATTGTCAGAGGTAACATATATGTATTTGGAAGATTTTGAGCTGTACCTCAGTTACTCCAGACGCTGACTGATATATGGGCACTATGGGTCCCACCACTGCAGCTGAGTATACAATTTTTTTGTGTGTGTATATGATAGATTGGGTTGTTTCTGGTGACTTTTGTTGTTCTTGTGTATGCTCCTCAGCGATTTCTAGAGTCTTAACATTTTTCTTGTCTTTAGTATCTTGTATTAGTTCACAGAAATCTTCATCAGATGGAGAATTAGAATTTACAATAATTTCATCAATAAAATCTTCCGTAGAATTGGAGTTCTTTGCCTCTTCCAATGGTTTTTTCTCAGCCTTAGCCTTGTCTTATTGTTGTGGGTAGCCACCTCTTCTCTGAGTATCATTTGAAAAGACCTCCTAAGGTACATTGATTTCCATAATCACCGGCTTTAGCATGTTCATTAAATCCATCATTGAATCCTGTACTGATTGTGCAGAAAAAAGCACTGATTTTTACTAAAACACTAAAATGTGAAATTCTTATATAACAGGACACTTTGGTTTTATTTCGTGTTAAATCAAAAGCACACACATACACAGAAACAGACACACACATCTGTGTTGTTTCCAATGAGCAGTTTGGAATAGATGAATGAAAATTACAGAACTAATGTAAGTGGTGCTAATAAAACTGTGTAAAATTAAAACTATTTTTGAAAATGGTGAAAAAAGTAAGATTAACCCTAATAAGGGAAAATATTACAAGATATGTCTTCAGCAATTCGATCCATGATTCAGGTATGGCAGTTCTTATCCAATTGTATAATTAGTACTTTGTGACACAAACACAGAAAAGGAGAAGCAATATTTTGTAGTATTTAGCAAACTTCACTGTTAATTCGATTTCATCTTCCTGACAATGCACATGATTAAAAATCTGTTAACCCATCATTAATGTGTGGAGATAAACAGCCTGCTCTGACATCTAGGAAATGGTGAATTGTATGTCAAGAAACTGCTTCAAACCTCAACTAACATAACAAGAAAATATTTTGTTGCACTGGTGTATACTGCATGGACAGAAACAATAAAATGATATTTACTAATGACATATTTGTTAAAATGTTTGTAGTATTAAATTCAAAAGAAAGTGAAGAATACATATTCACTGAAAAAAGAGGAGTCAGAACATTTCTAACTGAGATTTCTAATGCATATAATCAGTGATTGCTTGAATTTGAGAAACCAAGGTTACATATATTTCTCTGAATCCTCAAATGAAATTATTTAGAGAAACTGAGTAAAGTCGGACATGACACCTGGGATTTCACTAAAAGAATGCTGTGTTAAAACTCCGTAGAACTTTGAAAATCATGGGAATTAAATCTTCAACTTCTAAAAGGCTGATAGTACCTACTTGAGATCAGCGGTGTAAATCCATACAAGAAATCCTTGTCCTTACGCTCTTGCTTGTATTTGCATTCATGTTTGTGCTTGTATTCAACTGAGATGATGCCCAGTTCTGAACTGTTTCATGTAGCATTTTCCAGGTAACAGGTCGAAGTTCTGCAAACTCAACGTGGGTTTCCAAAAGAGATAATATATTTCACTACCGAGATAGAATGAGACCCAAATAATAAGAAACACAGGCAGAAACCTAGAGACTTGAACATAATTTTTAACATATTGGAGGAAAGTGAAAATCCAACAGTATAAATATGTATATGTTTGTTAATGTGTATTTGTGAGAGAGTGAGATAAGAGCAAGTGTGTCTTTTTACAAATATTTGGAACAAATTTAAGTAAATAACAACAGTAGAGTGATAACAGTTTTTAGTTCGACTCAATGTCTGTTACTGCACATAATTCTGAGTCTGAATCAGGATGATCCATAGTAAAGGTTCATCATGGCCCATTCTTTGCATGTCTTTTCTCTGGCATCCTTTTTCAAGCCTTCATTAAACCATAAAGAAATAATAATCAAAATGTGTATTAAGTTCTGGCCAGATAGTTTCCTCCTTGTTGTATAGCTTTCATAGTACTAGACTGAGTTTTATAAGCAAATGGAGGCCAAAAAAACCTATTTATGGTTTGGCCATTTGTGAAAATGGGATCAACAATTAAGACTGGCATGGGAAATTATTTCCATATTTGCAGTAGTTGCATCAATGTTATGTGGGAGCTGACTTATTTCTGAGTGGATGGATAGCATATACATATGTGGTACTGTAAGTCTGATCGAGAAAAGAAAGTTGGGGACTTCTCCAGCCACAATGTTGAATGTACTTGTCATTACCTAGCTTAATGGACATAATATCAATGTGGTCTCTAAATTAACATCTTTATGCAATTAATCTTCATGCCCATGGATTATTGCAGCTTTCAAATCTCATACGAGTAGTGTTTTATTAAATATTCAGTAGGTAAAATTGATAGTCACAAGTAGCCAAACTGTAGAGAATTAGATGTTATGTGAGAGTTTTCATATATGTCTGACATGGCTAAGAGCCCTTTAGACAGGCTTAGGGAATATTACACTACGGAGGGCTGAAGGGTCATAATAATTAGAGACCTTGGAGGAAACTGTGTCATATGAACCATGACAATAACACTGCAATCAGGAACTCATAGTAATATTGTGATCCATGAAAACTACAGAAACCCTTGTCCAGTAATTCTGCCACAAAAAACTTCTTGTTCTAATTGATGTCTTGAGACCAATATAGACATAAGAATCATCAAGAAACTACTGCAACAACCCAATCTATACTTTCAGCATAGTAAAGACATTTACAAACAGAAAGTATTCTAGTACATGAACTAAAACTAGATATTCAGATGTTTGTTTTGATAATCACTGGATACTGTATTTACTTTTATACTCCATTACTTTTACATTGTACTATATGATCTATTTTGTACTTAGACATTAAGCTTAAGACCCAGTGGTATAGACAGAACACATTTTTTTTTCATAATAGGAGAGAGAAATGACAACCTATTTCAACTAAAGCAAGTTGTATTAAAAGGCCTACTCAGGAGATATATCTCATGGTAAGGTTTTGGCGACTTGAAGATTTTTGATTTGTTTTCTCATTTTCTCATCTTCTTAAAACAGGATTGAAAAACCATAACTGTGAACTACTGATTCTCCTAATTCCATATCTGAAATGCTAGCATGTGTGCCTTCAGTACTCCAGGTTTTTCAAATACATATTTGTTATTCAGGGTGTGATTGTGTGTGTGTGTGTCTGTGTGTGTGTGTGTGTGTTCAAGAATGTGACTTTTTTCAAGACAGAGTTAAAAATTTCAGGAATTATTCCTCTTCTTCTTTGTGGGCTCTAAAGATTGGGGTCACAATCTCACATGTATTGAGAAGATTTTTTCTTCACCAATTATTCGACACTTAAAGAAGATAATACAACAGACACCATTTACATTATTCCAAAGATATATGGAATACCAAGATTTGGAACGCACCATTTGCTCAACTGGGATTCACTCAATGTCCTTATTGGTCATTCTATAGTATGCTCATCCCGTATAAAAAAAGAAACTTCAGGTTTTCATTCCGTACCACCATCATATATATTACCTGGATAGCTTTATGGTAGTTTCATCATCAGAATCAACAATTAAAACACAAGCTTGACAATCACTGGGGTGTTCCTGCAAAAAAACTTATCAGAACCCTTTTCATTGTTGCCACAATCATTTTAGAAACTTTGAGAGTCAAATGCACAGACAAAACCCAGCCTAATATTCATTCTAATGTATCTGTCACTAAGAAGTTCATTACATTTAAAACATGCATTATATACTTCCCTTGTAACTAATCCATATATAATTGTGAGGAAGACACCAAGTTGAAAAGTACCAAAAGGAAATATAGACCAAATGATTTATTTCAAGCCTAATGGATGCAGGGAAGTTATTTCACTTTGAGGCAAGTTCACTGCTCACTCTTTTAAGCCATCATAGTATAAAGACTCTTCTGTCTGCTTCTCTGCTCTCCTCTTTTATACAATAACCTCCCATATATAAATAGAGAAATAGTTTATTTTAAAACTGAATGAAGGAGAGATAGATCTAAAACAGCATCACAAGAGGAACTTATACCTATCATTACAGAGTTTTTCTTAACTGCCAACCATATGACCATTACAATGTTTTAGTTATGCCTGTCTCTGCTAATAATATCACCATTCATCCTCAATCTGAGAGTTTCCAACCAAGGACTATAATTGGTCCAATTTCCTGCCATTCTCCTAACACAATATACAAAGCCCTTACATTATACTGATTCTTCCTGCACAGAAATACAGCTGCTGAAATAAAAAATGATGTGTCCTTCAAAGTGGGGGACATATACATCATACCCCCCAATTTGCAGTGAGCCCAGAGGACAGAAATGCTCCACATTCTGTCCCTTAATTGCCTTGGATCAAATTACCAACTGTTTCTTCTGTTAGGACAATAGTGTCAAAAACAGCAAATCTCACTACATTATATGCACTCAAATTTTTGAAAATAAAAGTGCTTAAAAGAATGAATGATGTCCATATGTGGCTTATATTTCAGCTAAGAATATGAATTTTTGTAATACTAGTTGTTATATTGAAGGCGCATGTTCTTTTAGCTATGCTTACAGAAGTGCTGTACTGCATACTGTATTACATGCAATCTACCTATGAAGTATGCAAGAAAAGCACTCTTATCATCCTTTGGTACTCTTCATAGCTAGTGAACTCGGGAACTTCAGTTTCTTTGAACGTTGTTCTTTTATTTGATATTTCTTGTCATAAAAA
>NW_026131612.1:0-59655 GCF_903995435.1 Acomys russatus
AAAAGGGCTAGTGCGCGGCAGAATTTTAGCAGACCCGTTGTATCTAGCCTGAATCTGGAGTGGCAGCAGCTAAACTGTGAAGCTGCCTTTGGTCAGTGATCATTATCGAGGAGGAGTCTTTGTGTTATTGTCTTGAAGGTTTCTCATAGCCTTTGCATAAACCCAGTGCTCTGACCTGTCTGGCAACTCAGTAAGTCTCATATGCCTGTAGACCAGGCCAACCTTGACCTCACAGAGTTCCACATGCTTTGGCAACCCCTGAGTGAGTGCTGGCATTAATGTCAGTGATACCTTTTTTATGTAACAATAAAAAGAGATTTTAGGGCCAGGTGTCATGGTGCAAGCCTGTGATCTCAGAACTAAGGGAGGCACAGGCAGGCAGATCTAAGTGAGTTCGAGGCCAGCCAGGTCTAAAACATGAGTCTAGGACAGATAAGGCCACAGAGAGGAACCTTATCTTGGGGAAAAAAAGAAGGAAGAAAGAAAGAGAGAAAGAAGAGAGAGAGAGAGAGAGAGAAGAAAGAAAGAAAGAAAGAAACCCTATCTATAAAAGAAAATAAAGATTGCTTTACCCAGGTAAAATTTGATAATCACAGAGTAAGTCATTCAATGAGATCCCAAAAACCATACTTAGTAATCCTTCCTGTGTGGGTTTTTTTTTTTTTATCGCAACTCACTGATTTTTAAACAGACATTTGTCATACTGAAGTAGCCAGGAAGCCTGCACGAGGTTTGCTGTGCTCATAGGCATCAGACACAGCTACCTCCCCATTTTGCCTGACAGAAGGGAAGCAGTTCCTTTTGGTGAAGGGGAGCTAGATGTCTTTGGACCTAACAGTACAGAATTTGTTGACCAAAAGGGGCAGCATGGTCTCTTTTGTAGGTGCTTCTCAGCTGAAGTTAGGGTTGGTACTGGAGGCAGTGACCTCAGAGTGAGTCAGCAGGCAGGACAATCAGAGGACTGACTGTCTCTATGCTGATGTCAACTCACACAGTGGTGACACCTGAATAGAGCAAGGGGACACTCCCTCCTCTGTGTTCCCTCAGGCATGGCCACTTCACTTGGCACCACCTTGTGGGGACCTTTCTCTAGAAGCCTCCATCCTATCCAGTGAGTGTCACTTCCCCTCCCTGACCCCAGACTCTCAAACTGCACAGACAGGCACAAGAGCACCAAACCCCAGGTTGGCATGGCCTGTCCTTAAGCAAAACTTGTCTCCTGAGGTGGGCAGGTGTCAGGGGCACTTAACTTACAGGGATGTTGCTCTTTTTCAGTGTACTAGAAGGCCCTGTGCAAATGTTGCCTGCAGGTGTCTGTGTGTTGGGAACCCTCTATTGGGACTTCATGCCATCTTTCTTGGCCTTGTGTAACCGAGAGGCTCGTCTGGTAGGTAAAAGCCTCATCCATTTTTGGATGTGGCCCCGCACCTGTGAATGGAGATTGTGCCTTGCTCACCACAGCCACATTAGTCTATTTCCTCCTGACAGTATTCCCCAGGAAATCTTCCTTGTCCCTCTGGAAGTTGAAATAGCCATAGATTTAAAACAAAATGGATTAGGCTAGCCAATTTGAAATGTAGCTATAGTGACCACACCACGTTCTACTGGTCTTTTTTTGTGATGCAGAAAATGGCAGAAGTGGCTGGCAAAAGGTGTGCTGTGTTGTGGCAGGACCCCAGTAAATAGAAATGACTCATGTGTAAGGTGATGACACATGTATGTGACATAAACTGGCTTCTCCTCTGCCTCCCTGACTGCCTGTCTTCAGACATCTAAAGGGACAAACGGGAGTGCATTGTAAAAGTCTTGTACCCTTTAGTAAACAACACTGTCTGCTGAATGAGGAGCTTGAAGCACATTGTTAATGGGGTGTGTAGATAGGAAGAGGTTCTCTTCACAAAAAGTGGGAGACAAAGAAAAGCTTTGTAAGTTACCATGATTTTCCAGTCTTCTCCTGAGTCTTCCAGCTTTCCTTTTCAAAAATGTTCGGTGGGCTCCTTCTCCAGCTGCTGCTGCTGCTAGGAAGGGATGCCTCAATCCTGAGGACCTGAGGAGCCCTGGATCCTGAGCCTTGCTCATCCTTCTCTCTTCTTCCTCTTCTTCTTCCTCCTCCTTCTTTTCTTCTTCCTCTCCTTCTCCTCATCCTTCATCTTCTTCTAAATATTATTTTGTTTGGTGAGTTGGTTTTTCAAGACAGGATTTCTGTGTGTAGCCTTGGCTGTTCTGGACTCTCTGAAATTCACAGAGATCTGCTTGTCTCTTCCTCTCTGAGTGCTGGGATTACAGGCCTGCACCACAGCACCTGGCTTCCAAAATCTCCTTGTCACTTGTTTTCTCATGACCATGTGACAAACCAGCAAGGGTAGCACCAGGAGCAAGAAGCAGCAGGAGAAAGAACCAGCCCAGGCCCCAGGCCATTACCAGCTCTACTATGCATAATTCTAGTTTTAGAGACTGAGCTACATTCCTTCCTTCCCCATACATCAGTGCTTATGGGGGGAAAGCTCCCAAGGCCTGGCCCCAGGCTATTACTGGCTCTGCCAAACAGGATGCTAATTTTGAGAAGAAGGAGATAGTGCCTTGTCTATAGGTCAGGGCCTCAGGGAAAGCCTCGGTTGATCAGTCCAGGCCTCAGAAGTTCTCATCTTTTTAGTTATATATATATATATATATTGTAAAGTCAAGATGAGTTTACAGGTATCTGAGTATCCAAGAGACTTTTATGTCCTCCAACCAACAAATACCTTCTAGGATTGTGAAAAGAATTATCAATACACGTATTCTAATCATAATATTGAATGGAGGTGGAGGGTTGTAAAGCAGATTAAATGCTTTAAGTTGTACAATGTATCTTTGGCTCATTCGGATGGGAAATCTACACAATTAGAGACAAAGAGCTGATACAAATAATCTGGAAACATTCCCTGCATTTTGGAGTAGAGGGACATTCTGAGTAAATAATATATGTGAAGGGGTAACATAAGCACTGATTCCATACATATTACAGTTGTTTTTCCTCTCTAAAAGTCCCATAGAGGATCACAAGGTCCAGAGCTGTGGCTAATGGCCAAAGGTCTAGTTGAGTCTTTTTCATTTGTTTTTTTCTTTTTCTCTCTCTCTCTCTCTCTCTCTCTCTCTTTGTAGACATTAGAATAGGATGGAGTTCAATGAGGGGAACTCAGGATATCAACCCCTACCAGGTGGGCACACCCAGAATAGTTCAACCAGCCCCTCTGGTTGTCCATTCAGAGGCACAGAGTCCTTTAGAACCATGGACCATGTTAGAGCCATGGAACACAGCACTCAAAGGGGGATTGTGCTTTGAAAGCAGAGTATTGGCTCTCTATTGCAACCTGGGGACTATCTATCTGCTCGGGCAACCTGTGGGTTGTTAGAAACCGGAAAATTCAAGTGATGAACCAAGTGATATTTTAAACACTGTATATCAGTCTCCATGAATTCCAAAGCCATAAGCCTTATAGGTCATTAAGATGCAAGGGACACATAGGGACCTCCCAATGACAAACAAATAGGGATAGTTGATGATATGCCAGAATCATTCAAGAGAGCAGTGCAAGGCAGCACATGAAAATCACCCAGAAGATCAGTTACATCAGTCTGATACTTACAGTCATTATTTAAGGAAAGTCAGATATTTAAAAACCTTTATTTGATATACTTTACAGCAGATTTTTGATCCTAAACATGGACCTTATAATCTTTAACAGCATAATATTGCCTTTAATTTTTATTCTTCATATGCCTTATATAGCTTATGTATTCTCTGTGTACTTTACATAACTTACTTGGGATTTTATAGGTTATGACAAAGCTTCTTGCTTTTTTTTTTTTGCAAATATATATCCATCTCAATCTTTATATACAAACCTTTATATATCAAAATATTTTTATTTTAGCTGCATCACATTTTTATTTATTAATACCACAATATTTAATAGTACTATAGAGAAAGCCCCATCCCACCTTTATATAAAATTTCTGAGACAGCCTGCTTGGAACAACTAACTACTCTTTAGGGAATTGAGACCCAACAGAGGCTACCTTCCTTTAGCAGCTCTTTACACCCAGCAACTTTAAGTATTTTGCTGTTGTTGTTGAAATTTGTCAGTGGTAAACTATTAGTTTTTGGAAGTACTACGTTACTGTTATGTATCGTGTAAAACTGTGTCAAAATAAAACTAAACATAACATCAAAGTCAGAACATAAACATCTCTTTGGGTCCAGGAAGTTGCTCTCATAGGTAGTTGATAGGGTGGGTGGAGAAGAGAGGAAGGATGGATACATTGTAAGTCTCTTCAAGGACATGTTACCTGCTCAGTTTTAGCCTTTGTTTTTTGTATTTATCTCTTAGGCTGCTCTGTTCTCCTTGTCCCTGTCACAGAGACAGAAGGCTATTCTGACTGACTGTCCCAGGAAAGGGGGTTTAAGGACATATGGAGAAAGAAAAAACACTTATGAACCTGAAATGGGAGGGTCAAATCCCACATTCTAGAGTCAGCCCTTTGGCTTAAATGCCACAGGTCATTTTGAGAGCAGCAGGTGCTCTGCTTGGATTGATGGGAGCTCATTAGACCTCCTTGCATCCAAGAGAGTGTTCCCCGATGGGACGTTTGAGGTGGTAAAATCTGATGTGTAGAAATTAATCAGAGCAGGAGAGAAGATAGAAAAAGGACTTGAAGGTCAGAAACATTTTAGCATTGTCACTATGAAGCTGTGTGTGTCAGCGCCTGCCTGTGGCCTCTCAGGCACATTTGTCCTACCTGCTCTGTGCCACTTGCCAGACCATGGCTTTGGCTCAGCTTCACTAGCAAGTGGCTCTCCTGAGAGGCTTCGGGTGGAGGAGGGTCTGGGGCCTAAGGCTAGGCTGCCAGGCTGCCAGTCACCCCACCCTTTGTGCCCCCATCCACCAGCATCTAGGCCACCTTTAAAAACACACTTGATGTGCTGAGGTGAGTTGATGGGTGGGGGCTCTCATTTTCTGAGAAGGGGAGGGGGCTGAGAGAGAAAAGAGGGTAGGAGGGTGGGACACAGAGGAGAGGAGGGAGTGGGCTGCAGTAGGGATGTAAAGAAAATGAGTGAGTGAGTGAGTGAGTGAGTGAGTGAGTGAGTGAATAACCAAACAACAGCCCCCACTCAGGCAAGCTTCCTCCCCTGCTGTAGGTTCTGCTCACCTCCTGGAGCTAGTGCAGGGGCCTTCACAGCCACCCAGCCACTGCAGCTGTTCTTCCTAATTTTCTTACTGTTTTCATGTATCTCTTCTTGTCTTTGGCCCATTGGTCTGTAAAACCCCTGCTGTGGTAGGAGCATTGGCTCAGAGGAACCAGTAGGAGCCATTTTTGGAGATTTTATAACTGTTTCACCAAAAACAAAAACATAACACCAACACAAGAAATCCGTTTTCCTTTTTCCATCTCACATCATGAAGTAATTTAAGCACTGATGTCACTCTTTGTTCCTACACCTTTTAAATTTTTTTTTTTTTAATGTTTTCTCCTCCAGTCTGCTTTGGACTATGGAGTAACCAGAAATTTGGGGGTGTTGTACTACAGTTAAATTAACTTCATCCTGTGGATCTAAGCAATTTTAAAGCAAATTTCCTAGTGCAAATTATCCCTCCCTTGCTTGCTCTCTTGCACTAGGCTCTGCCCCTGCTGGGGGTAGGTGTTGCAGAAGGTTAGTTGGCCCTCATAGGTGGTGTTCTGTCTTTGAGTTTTACTTGCATGTTCTTATGCCTTTAAATTCACAGAAACTTTGTCAGGGAAGCAAGGGCAGGCTGTTATAATGAAAATAAAGAAGCTTTTGAAGTGCTTTAATAATTTATTATAAGAACTAGAGTGCAGAAGCAAAGGATCTAATGCAACTAATGTCCTCTTCAGAATTTGGCTGTCCCATGTTTACTGCTGATTCTTCTCTGCCGGGCACCACTTCTCATGTATATATATGTAATCAGTATACAGATATGGATAGAGGTATCACAGGAATGCCTAGTCTCTCTCCTGTACTCAGGTACACCCGTCCAGGTGGCAGTTTGACTGAACCTGCAGGTCACTCTTCAGTAACAAGGTCCTGAGAGGGAGGTGCCAGGAGACAAGAAAGATAGAAAAACTGGAAATAGGGAAGATAAACCTGTGGGCAGCAGGACTTGTAAAAGTGATCTCTCATGCCAAACAAGCTTCTTAACAGGCACAACATCGCTGGACATGGCAGTGCACACTTTTTTTTTTTTTTTTTTTTTTTTTTTTTGGTTTTTCGAGACAGGATTTTTCTGTGTAGCCTTGGCCATCCTGGACTCACTTTGTAGACCAGGCTGGCCTTGAACTCACAGCGATTGCCTGCCTCTGCCTCCCGAGTGCTGGGGTTAGAAGCGTGCACCGCCAAGCAGTGCACGCTTTTAATCCCAATGTTTGTAGGCAGAGGCAGGGGGATCTCTGAGTTCAAGGCCAGCCTGTTCTACAGAGCAAGTTTCAGCAAGTCCTGGACTACAAAGTGAAACCCTGTCTTGAAGAAAAAAAAAGGTACAGCATCTTATAGATTATTTACAGGGGTGAAATGGGATAAAATCAGCAAGAAGCTATGTTGGGAAAAGTTGGGTCCTCAGAATATGTAGCCATGCTTGGCCCTGGCCTTTAGCAGCTCTGCCAAGCATATTCCTGGTTACATTGGGGCCTCAGAGAAAAGTCCTCAAGTCCCTTGCTCCAAACCATTACTGGCTCCTCTAAGCATATTCTTGGTTTAAAGAAGGAGCCAAGCCTCTTCTCCAAATATAGTTGGGCGTCAGGGAAAGCCTCAGATGCTCAACACAGCCCTCCACAGGAGAGAGCAATTCTCACAAGTTGTTCACTGATTATTTTCATGTGGACACTGCCTGACAGCAAACCACCCACACTCAGTCAGGGAGGGAGGGAGGGAAGGAGAGAGAGAGAGAGAGAGAGAGAGAGAGAGAGAGAGAGAGAGAGAGAGAGAGAGAAATACAGAGAGATACAGAGAGAGAACAAGGAGGAGGAGGAGGATAAATAAAATAAAATAGTTTTAGTTAAATCCTAAGGAGAATTTCTACTTGCTTAGCTAGACATGACTGAAGCCATCCAAACCTAATAGGTATAAGTGAGGACACAGTTAACTACCCTGCTACATTAGTAGAAACAAAGGCTTGTTGGAGATCAAGCTGCAGAGGCCCTCCCTCCTTCTCTCTCTCTCTCTCTCTCTCTCTCTCTCTCTCTCTCTCTCTCTCTCTCTCTCTGTCCTAGAAGAGAGCAGAATCAAACTGGTAGCTAAGGAAGCACATTTATTTTTAGAATGGTCCATAGGCTGGGTTCTTTGAACTGGTACAGGACAATTGGATTGACCCTGAACTAATGCCATTGCTCAAGAATTTTGTCCTCTGGGGCAGGTTAAGGGAGGTTGCTGTTACTTTAAGCAAGGCTCCCCATAAGCAGAAAACAGCCTTTTGGCCTCCCTTTACCCAATAACAATCCTTCTGCTCACCCAGCCAAAGTCCTCCTGCTTAGGGCTTTGCACCATCACTGACATGTTGGGTGCTACTTTGAACATAGTAATAGGCTCTACTGCGCATGTGTTTATTGACTGAGTCTAGGTGTGGAAGGTTTGGTGGAAGGAAGCCTCACTCCAACTCAGATGAGGGACAGCAGGGGCTGTGGTGTGTCCATTTGCCTCCAATACCAGACTACAGAGAGAGATACAGATTTACATTGGGAAAGCACAACCAGATAGAACAGGAGTGGTGCCCCGCCTCCCAGTATGTAGCACAGTTTGACCTCTCTGAAGACCAGCACCCTGTTTCAAAGTGGTAGTGCAGAGAGGACGCCTCTCATGCTTAGTGGAAGAGGACTCGAATAAGATTCTGTCCAGGAGGCTTACCAGTTTTACTCATGTCCCATACGTGGGTGCATGCTTCCTCCTTTATCCAGAGGCTTTTTAACTGTTGGCACTGCCCTCCTCTTTGTTGCTTGGTTTCATCAGTAAGCTCCTGCATGGAAATAAATAAAGTGTAGGGCTTTGGATGCCTCTGAATTGTGGGGTTTTTCAGTTAAGCAGTCTGTGTCCTTCCCACGTAGAGAAACCACAGTGAAATACCTGAGTCAGTTTCCAAGGACAGGAATCTCAGTTTCTTCCCATGCCTTTTTCTGCTCAGGAGACAATAACACATCCTGGCAGGCCAGTGTGACAGGCCCAAGTGCTTAAAGCACAGAACAGGGTAGAGAAGAGGGAGACATTCTGCCCTGAGCGAGCACAGTCTGTCAGAGGCATGCCTTAATAATGCAAACCCCTGCCACAATGGACCACTGGAGGATACTCAACGTCCAAACTATGGCAGTAGCCTATTAACTCTGGTGACCACTCAGGTACAGGGACAGAGCCCTTGAGTGGGAAGGGACTGGTGGGGAAGAGATTGTGAAAGTCAGCGTTTTTGAAGTGCCTTTATTCATTAGGGTTGATGTAGCCACTGTAGCTGCTATAGAATCCTTCCCATTTTAAGGAGTGTCTGAGCTGCTGGTGATGTCACATGCCATTAATCCCAGAGCTCGGGCTGCAGAGGCAGCCAGATCTATGTGCCTTTGAGGCCAGCCTGGTTTACAGATTGAGTTCTAGGACAGGCAAGGGTACACAGAGAAATCTTGTCGCAAAGAAACAAACAAACCAAAAGATTGTAAAAAAAAAAAAAAAAAAAAAAAAAAAGAATGTTTCTGAATGGACAAAGGGATTGGGAGTGTAAACCCTGAGCAGAACATAGAGCTGACTTCAGTCTACTCTAGGAGGGTCACCATGGGAAGCTAGCCTCCCTCAGCCTGCTGGGGCTGTTTGCCCAAGGTTGGACATGATGGTTAGGTAGTACATCTCTAAGCACCTGCACAAGTCCTTGTGGAGATTGGGCCTACTAAGGCTTCCTCAAAAGGGGAAAGGGGAGCTTTGAGGCCTCAAAGAACCCATGGACTTGGCAGGGGTCATGGGATCCTCAAGGGGCCCTTGGTCCGCAAACTCCTCCTCTTTTCACCTATGAAATAGTTGCCTAGGGTAGGAATCTTTGGAAGAGCATATGTGCCTGTATATAGGCCGCAGGAAGCCCTCAGTGGTATACATTTGTGACAGTGATCCCTGCTTTGGGTGACTCCCTGTTTTGTAACTTCTTATGAAGCTGAGTGGAATGTTTCCATACTGTGCCTGCTTTTCAGTGAGCACAGATTCCCCCTATGTTATAGTTGCTTTGGAGTTATCCACAGTCCTGTGGTGACCTCACTAAACTCATTGGTTCAACAAGCCAAACTAAATGGAATTTCTCTTTGTTATGTGTCTTCTGTGTTTGGAGTGGACAATCCCTTCTGCCCAGCTCCTTCATGAAAGTCACCTGGCACATGAGACCTAAAAGAAACTGACGGAGTAAAAGAGATGGGTTGCAGTGCAGTATCTGCCAGGGGAAACTAGGCACGAGCATCTTTCTCTGTGAGGCATGCAATGGTGCATCCCCTAGCTATGGTGATAGTTTCATGGCGACTGCTACAGACAATAAAGCCTGCATGTTCGGCTCAGCAGTTGGCTCATAGGAATCTGGCTTGACTAAGGAAGAATTACAATGGGACGTGGACATGGGGAAGGTGTCCACCTAAGACACAGCAGAAAAAGTGAATAGAGGGAGGCTGGTCCAGAAGCTCTGAATGGGGTCCTGTGAAAGGCTCTTTTATTTGCCTGCTTCAACTGTTGTCTCAGAGGACTATTGCCTCTGCCTGCTAGCCTAGGCCTGGCCCTGGAAGGTCCTTACCTCTGTACACTCTAACCCAGGCCTAGGATGTTTTCAGCCTCTGAGACTTACTACTGCTAAATAAACTCACCCTTCCTTGTTCTTACTGGGCTCCAACTCCAAGGATGAGCCCAGATTTGAATTCATTACTTCATGCTCCCTGTGTCTAAGGTCTCGGGTCCCTTGATTGTATGAGTCTGAACATGTGCCTGCCTGAAAGCTGCCTTGTGATTCTATTGTGTGTATCTCTCCCTATGTGTGTCTGTCTCTTCTGTGTTACGGTGAGAGCCTGCCGTCTGAAGTGTGTGTGTGTGTGTGTGTGTGTGTGTGTGTGTGTGTGTGGTGTGTGTGTGTGTAAAAACTGTCTCTTCAGTTCAGCTTGTGCTGTCACCTTGCCTCTGAGAGCCTTCCTTGCCCTCCAGGAAATTCTTTTGCATGGGAAATGGCAGAGAAGGAGATCTTCCCTGTCAGCTGGCCCTCAGGCAATCTCTAAGCAGCAGGAAGCTAACAACACAGCTCTCATACTTTCAAGTCCTAAGACACAGACATGGAAGGCAGAGCAGGGAAATTACCTCAAGTTAGCCTAGGCTGGTTTCTTAGAGCCTCAACAGAATACAATGTAGCTTCAATTTCCCTGTCTACCTGTCTATCTGGGGTCTGGCTTGGGGCCCTGCCTGCTTCTGAAACCCAAAACTGGCCCCATGCCTGAACACCAGGTGAGAGTGTGGTATGAACCTCGTCTCCCTGGGTCCAGAGGTTCCTGCAAGGTGGAGTGCGGCTTCTGCTGTCCTCTTGGGTCCCACACACACAATGAGCGCTAAGACACTGTAGGGAGTAATCCCACCTCCAAAAAATCAGCCCTTTAGGTTTGTGTCCACAAGGAGTGGCAGGTGAAGGCTGATTCTGACTACTGGGACCCTGTTTGTTGCAGTGATCACACAGGAGAAGAGCTGAAACATTGTGGGAACCTCTCTCTGGTACTTGGCCTTCCCACCCCCTATGCTCACTCTCATGCCGCCTTTGGGACCCCTGAGATTGTCCCCAGGCAAGGCATTCATGCCAACTCTCATGAGGCCCTTGGAGATACACTAACCAGTGTCAACACTGCATTCTTTTAAAAGGTCTTGATCCGGAAAAGGGCCTTTGCCAGCTATAAACTGCCCATTGTGACTCAGAAAGGGCAGCAACATAGTCTGCCTGTTGGGCATGGCACAAAATGGCACCTCTTTCAAGTCCTTGGACGCTGAAATTCTTACATCACAAAATGGTTCTGAGCCCTTGCCCCAAGTCCCTGGGTGACAAAAAAAACCCACCTGCCTATTTCCCTCACCCTCTCCCTTTTGGGCATGGAACAAAATGGCTTCCCCAACAAGTCCCCAGATGCTGGAATACTTGTGTCACAAAATAGCTCTGAGCCCCAACCCAAGTCCCCGGAATGCTGGATAAAGTACCAGGCTCCTTCCCTTCAGGAACCTCATAAATTTTCTCCTGAGACCCCAGGTCCTGCTTTCTGATATCTCCATGGATGTAGATGGAGATTGAGGGGGCTTATGACCACAGTCACTGTGAACTTTGCTTTAGGACACAGAACAAGATATACACTTGCTTGACCCTTTAGGCCTGTGCTTCAGCCCTGAGGCCCTGACTTGCACATTGACCAGGAAATTCATGTGACCTCTGCTCTCTAGAAAACTCTTAAGTAGACACCATGGGCTGATTTCCACCAGGAAGGACTAGAGGTAGGGGAAGGGGCTCATTCCCACGAGAAGTCCCAGTCTGGGGCAGCACACACCACAGCCACTGAACTATACTGCTGGGGTCACCCTAAGTGCAGCCAACCTTCCACAGCCCCCTCTAGGGACCTAGTTTTATCCTGTCATTTAAGCAGTCCTCTTTCCCTTGGGGAATGCCTCAATGTGGTGCCTTTGCAAAGGCCCTAGTCAAGGAGCATATGGGGCCTGTTTGTCCATGTGGTTCCTGTTTATCATTGCGGGCCCCACTTGGTTCTTGGCTGACCAGGGGTATCAGCTGCCTCCTTAGGGGACCACCTCTCCTAAAGTACTCACCTCCCCTCAGTAAGCAAGGGGAGCCCATCTCCCTTCCAGGAACATCACAAAATTGTGGTTAGTTTCCCAACAACCAGAATGTGTGTTGTGAAGGGTGGGGGAGCGCTTCCAGACTGGACTTAACAAGGAGGCATGCTCTAAGCTCCAGGCACCTCATAAAACAACCCTAGCAACCCCACCCCAACCATGGAGAAAGATACTGGAATAAACATGTACTGGGGGACTTCTTGTGGGAAGGAGCCCCTTCCCTTACCTCTAGTCCTTCCAGGAGGAAATCAGCCCATGGGGTCTACTTCAGAGTTTTCCAGAAAGGAGAGGACACATGACTTTCTTGGTCAATGTGGAAGTCAAGGCTTCAGAGCCCAGGCACACAGGCCTAAAGGGTCAAGCAAATGTGCATCTTGTTCTGGGTCCTAAAGCAAAGTTCACAGTGACTGTGGTCATAAGCCCCCTCAAACCTCTGCATCCCCATCTACATCCATGGAGATATCTGGATACTGGACCTGGGGACCACAGCAATATTTCAATATGCCTAGAGAATTATCAACAGCTTGTTTCAGATTCCCAAGAGCACTAGTGTATCAGAGCTAATTTCTCACATGTCAGGAATGGAGAAGGGCACACTGTGCTTTTTGGATTCCGGGTTTAGAGGGCAGGAAGCACAATCAATTGTGTGACTTCCCAGGTATCAGAAGTACCCTACTTCCTTTGTATGGTTCAGAATCAGTTTCTTTTTTTTCTTTTTTTTTTTTTTCCAAGACTTATTTATTTATTATGTATACAGTGCTCTTCCTGCATATACACTCACAGGTCAGAAGAGGGCATCAGATTACACTGTAGATGGTTGGGAGCCACCATGTGGTTGCTGGGAATTGAACTCAGGACCTCTGGAAGAACAGTCAGTGCCCTTAACCACAGAGCCATCTCTCGAGCCCCAGAATCAGTTTCTTGCTTCAGTACTTTTTGTCAGGTTCCTGGACCTTTCCTTTTTTTTTTTTTTTTTTTTTTTTTTTTTTTTTTTTGGTTGTTTGAGACAGGGTTTCTCTGTGTAGCCTTGGCTGTCCTGGACTCATTTTGTAGACTGGGCTGGCCATGAATTCACAGCAGCTTCTGTCTCCTGAGTGCTGGGATTAAAGGGGTGCGCCACCACACCTATCAGGTTCCTGGGTCATTAAGTAAGGGACACTACATCTGGGGACTGAGGGGTTCCGGGACCCTAGGGCTTGAGACCATTTTGTGGAATTCTTTGACCTTTATATAAGGTACTCTACTTCCAGGGACTGAGGGCCAACGGGTCCCTAGGGCTTGAGGCTATTTTGTGAAGTGTCTGTACATTTATGTAAGGGACTCTACTTCAAGTCCTTTTTCTATCTTCTCTCCTGCTCTGATCAATTTCTACACATCAGGTTTTACCACCTCAAACTTCTAATTGCAAACACTCTCTTGCATGCAAGAAGGTCTAATGAGCTCCCATCAATCCAAGCAGAGCACCTGCTGCTCTCAAAATGACCTGTGGCATTTAAGCCAAAAGGCTGACTCTAGAATGTGAGATTTGACCCTCCCATTTCAGGTTCATAGGTGTTTTTTCTTTCTCCATATGTCCTTAACCCCCTTTCCTGGGACAGTCAGTCAGAATAGCCTTCTGGCTATCTGTGACAGGGAAAAGGAGATCAGAGAAGCCTAAGAGATAAATACAAAAAACAAAGGCTAAAACTGAGCAGGTAACATGTCCTTGAAGAGAGTTACAATGTATCCTTCCTCTCTTCTCCACCCACCCTATCAATTACCTATGAGATCAACTTCCTGGACCCAAAGAGATGTTTATGTTATGACTTTGATGTTATGTTTAGTTTAATTTTGATACAGTTTTGAGGGCTGGGTGAAGTGTAAAGTGTTGGCAAAACTACTGAATGCAGTGGAGAAGAGGGAGCCTGTTTGTGTGTGCTGCAGCAACTCTTGTGGGTGGGGCTGTGAGTGCTTTCCTAGGTGGGCTGCATTTGGACAGGATATTCCCAGGACAGGCCAATCGTCTTACCTATCTCCTTTTGGAAGGAATATCAAGTGTTCACCAGTCCAGCTCTGGTTATCTTAAGTAGGCATTTTTGGAGTTATTAACAATGTTATGCCCAAACAGATCCCCCAAGAGGCGAGTCCAAACGCAATGGCAAGGATGTTTTTATATTGCAGGTTCGAACCCAGGACACAACTCTAATGCACTGACTCAGCAGTTGCAGGGAAGTGGCCTGGAGTCTCAGTTGAGACGGTTTTTTAAAAAATAGGTTTAGACAAAGAAATGGGATCTACAGTATATAATTGGATGACATCTGGGCAGAAAAGCTGCAAGCAGAGAGTTACAAGACTTAAGAGTTTCATGGTTGGGTAATAGGTTTAGGGGCCAGTTGATCCATAGAAAAGATTGGCTGAAGCAGTCATGGGGGCATTAGGAGCAGTGGCCTGGCCTCTCTTAATTGGTTGTTGCTATGTGCCAGACCACCAGCTGCTCAGCTTGACCAGCAGAGAGTGTATTTGGACTTTCCCAAGATGAGGTGATTTTGTTGCCAGGGAATGTTTTTTCTGTTTAGGCTAGGATGTGCTTAGTCTGGAATATGGGTTCAGCCCTTGGCTAGGTTTAACACAAAATGGAGTTTCCTTTGCAAAATGAAGTTTCTTTTTCAAAAGGGAGCTTGTTTGGTCCTTACAAACAAGATAGTTTAGACTGAGGGTTTTATTTTATATTTTAACCCATTTGTGGGTGTCTGCAGATATAGGCAGATACCCTGAAAAGCTTATTCAGTATTTGTCATGGAAGCCATTCAATTGTAGAATAATAGAATTATCTGCATCCTAGATAGATGGCATTAAACAGAAAACTATAAAAACCCAACATCTACAGGAGCTCAGAAAATGCTAACAGCAGGTTGTTTCAGTTTTCTTTAGGGATTTTTAATGATAATCAATAAGACTACATGTCCTGGCTCAGAGACCCTGAGTTCAATTTCCAGCAACTAACCATGTGGTTCACAACCATCTATAATGAATCTGGTGCCCTCTTCTGGCATGCAGGTACACATGCTGTCTAAATAATAAATAACATCTTTAAAAAGGTTTTTTTCCTTTAAGATCCTAAGGTACAGCTTATATTTTAGCCCTTTAAAGTCACATAGTGTCTTTCCTTGAGCTGTTTTGCTTTGCTTTCTATCTTTGTCCTAGTGTCAGATGGTCTTCTGCCCCAGGACAGGTATATTGGAGGAAATTTTCAAACAAACATGCTTGGGTTGTGAGACAGGGTGTCTAGTCCAACTCCAGAGCCAGCTCTTTAATAGAGTAGTACAGCATGAAGCAATAGAATTTCAACCAAAATTAATGAAAAGAGATGGGGAGGAATACGCCATTCTCATGAAAGGAAAAGCCTACCAAGAGGGCATTCCAATTCAGAAGATCCTTGAACAATATACAAGGGAACACACCTTTATTAAACAAAAAACAAAACAAAAAACAAAAGCAAAAGCAGAACACAGTTGTTATTAAAGGTAAAAGCACAGAAGGATGCAGACACTTCAGTTGTGTGAGAATTCAGTGCCTCACTCTAATCAACGGAGAGATCACTGAGGCAGAAACAAAATAGAGAAAAAATGAAACCAACAGATGGAATGAATCCAATGGACCCAATGGTTGTCTACAGATCTTTTCACACAAACAAAAAAGAATAGTCTTTCTTCTTAGGGCCACATGGAACCTTCTTGAAAATTGGCAATGCATAGTGGGTCACAAAGCAAACCGTATACAAAAAATTGAAATTACCCATTGCGCTTTCCCAGATCACCATGGATTAAGATGAATCTGAACAACAGAAATAACAAAAACCCTACACAATCATGGAAAATGAGCAACTCCCTACTCAGTGACAACTGGGCCAGGGAAGAAATGACAAAGAATTTAAAGACTGTCTAAAATTCAATGAAAATGAAGGCACAACATGCCCGAGCTTATGGGACACAATGAAAGCAGTACTAAGAGGAAAGTTCGTAGCACTAAGCGCCTTCATACAGAAACTGGGGACATTCCCTACTAGCCACGTAACAGCTCCTCTGGAAGCTTCCACAACATAAGAGGCTAACACACCCAAGAGGAGTAAATGGCTGCAAATAATCAAACTCAAGCTGAAGTCAACAAATTAGAAACAGAAGACAAGACGAAGAGTGAACAGAAGCAAGAAACGATTCTTTATGAAAGTCAACAAGATAGACAAAAGACACACACTTAGCCAAACTTACTAAAAGACAGAGAGGAAATATCCAAAACAACAAAATCAGAAAGGAAAAACAGAACAGAACGACAGACACTGGGCAGAAAAAAACGAAGAAACATTAGGTCTTACTTCAGAAAACCATAGTCTACAAAATTGGAAAATCAAATGAAATGGACAATTTTCTTGGTAGGTTCTATTTACCAAATCTAAATGAAGATCAGGAAAACAAGTTAAATATCTCCATAACCCCAAGAAAAAGAAGCAGTCATTGAATGTCTCCCAACTAGGCATGAAAAAAAGCCTGAGGGCCAGATGATTTTAGTTCATAACTCTACAGTACATTCAAAGAAGAGCTAATTCCAATATTCTTCAAACAACTGCACAAAACAAAAACAGAAGTAACATTGCCAAACTCACTCTATGGAGCCACAGTCATTCTGGTACCTAAAACACACAAAGACCCATTAAAGGAAAATAATTTCAGGCCAATTTCCCTTATGAACATTGATGAAAAAAATACTCACACTCCGAATCCAAGAACACATCAAAGATATCATTCACCATAACCAAGTAGGCTCCATCTGGGAAATGTAGAGGGGGTTCAACATATAAAAATCCATCAACATAATCCATCATATAAACAAACGGAAAGAAAAACAAAACATAATCATCTCATTAGATGCTAAAAATCATGTGACAAAATCCAACACCGCTTTACGACAAAGGCCTTGGAGAGATCAGGGATAAAAGTTCTGATAAGCTCCTTTTTGACTTCTTTCTGGGCCAGCTGTTATGGAGCCTTGCCCCTGCCCTCTTTAGAGCTCCTCAGGATGAGCCTGATCCAATGGTGGCCCTAATGGTTAGAGGAGCCTGCTGCACTGCTCTCACAGACTGCCTGTTTGCAGAAGACCAAGCCTTTAATCCCAGCATTCAGGAGACAGAGGAAGGCTGAGAACTGTGAGTTCCAGGCCAGCCTGGTCTACAAAGCAAGTCCAGGACAACCAAGGCTACACAGGTAAACCCTGTCTCGAACAAGAAAAGAAAAGAAAAGAAAAGAAAAGAAAGAAAGAAAGAAAGAAAGAAAGAAAAAAGAAAAAAGAAAAAAGAATAGAAAGAATGTATCAGGGGCTGGGCAAAGGCACCTGAGTGGATGTTTGTAAACTTCCCTCAACAGTTTTACAGGAGCAGCAGGCACAGGCCTGACCAATGGTACTCTGTGCTGCTGTGCATCCCCTCACCTGGGGTGGGGGTCTTAAGGCCTGAACCAGGATACATGGCCAGGACACTGTGAGCTGGAGGCCTGTGCTGCCTGGTGACCACAAGACTGAGCCCACCAAGGGACCATAAGACTGAAAGTCCTGGAATCCACTCGAAGGGAAGAAAGCAAGGACACTCTGGAACAGAGTTTGTGCCCTTTGCCCTCTTGTGGCTGTGGTCTCCTTCCTGAAGGGTCTCAAGCAGTGCTGGGCCTGCCCCACCTCCTGCCACCCACTCTTCCTCCTTCCTCCTGACTTGGGAGGCAGGCAGGTGGCAAACTCTGTGCTGCTCCTCCTGGGCCCTCCCCTTCTTGCCATTAGGCTGTGAGCTCAGTGAGGAGGCCCAGGTCACATGCCCTGGGTGTCCTGAAACTCCACTGACATTGATGCTCTGCTGCTTCTCAACAACATGCCCAGCAGTGGGGTTTTGCTTAAGGACAGGCCATGCAAACCTGGGGTTTGGTGCTCTTGTGCCTGTCTGTGCAGTTTGAGAGTCTGGGGTCGGGGAGGGGAAGTGACACTCACTGGATAGGATGGAGGCTTCTAGAGAAAGACCCCCACAAGGTGGTGCCTACAGGAGTGGTCATGCCTGAGGGAACACAGAGGAGGGAGTGTCCCCTTACCCTATTCAAGTGTCACCACTGTGTGAGTTGACATCAGCATAGAGACAGTCAGTCCTCTGATTGTCCTGCCTGCTGACTCACTCTGAGGTCACTGTCTCCAGTACCAACCCTAATTTCAGCTGAGAAGTACCTACAGAAGAGGCCATGCTGCCCCTTTTGGTCAACAAATTCTGGACTATTAGGTCCAAAGACATCTAGTTCCCCTTCACCAAAAGGAACCTCTTCCCTTCTGTCAGGCAAAATGGGCAGATATCTGTGTGTGATGCCTATGAGCACAACAAACCTCATGCTGGCTTCCTGGCTACTTCAGTATAACAAATGTCTGTTTAAAAATCAATGAGGTGGGGCTGGAGTGATGGCTCAGCTGTTAAGAGCTCTGTTTGTTCTTCCAAAAGTCCTGAGTTCAACTCCAAGCAACCACATGGTGGCTCACAACCATCTATAATGTAATCTGGTGTCCTCTTCTGGCATGCGGGGGTACATGCAGTCAAAACACTGTATACATAATAAATAAATAAATATTTTTTAAAAAATCAGTGACTTACAAAAAACATGCAGGAAGGATTACTAAGCATGGTTGCTGGGATCTCATTGAATGACTTACTTTGTGATTATCAAATTTTACCATGGTATAGTAACCTTTATTTTCTTTTATAGATACGGTTTCTTTCTTTCTTATCTCTTCTTTCTCTCTCTCTCTTTCTTTCTTTTCTTTCCATCTTTCTTTCTTTCTTCCTTCCTTTCTCTTTTCCCAAGATAATGTTCCTCTGTGTAGCCTTCTCTGTCCTAGACACACGTTTTCGACCTGGCTGGCCTCAAACTCATTTAGATCTGCGTGCTTCTGCCTCCCTTAGTTCTGAGATCACAGGCTTGCACCATGACACCTGGCCCTAAAATCTCTTTTTGCTGTTACAGAAAAAAGGTGTCACTGCCTTTAATGCCAGCACTCACTCAGGGGACACCAAAGCAGGTGGGAATCTGTGAGGCCAAGGCTAGCCTGGTATACAGAGTGAGTTCTAGGACAACCAGGCCTAAAACAGAGAAACTCTGTCTCGAAATAAGAAAAAGTATCTTTTTTGAGTCAATTTCCATACACCCAAAGTTCCTATCTGATCTAGGCGCTATCTGGAAAGAGCCATCACCTCAGGCATATGAGACTTCCTGGGTTGCCAGACAGGTCAGAGCACTGGGTTTATGCAAAGGCTCTGAGAAACCTTCAAGACAATAACACAAAGACTCTGAGATAATGATCACTGACCAAAGGCAGCTTCACAGTTTAGCTGCTGTCACTCCAGATTCAGGCTAGATACAATGGGTCTGCGAAAATTCTGCTGCGCACTAGCCCTTTTGTTCTGACCCCAATTCCTAGAAGGTAGGTCCCCAGGAGCCCTGACTCAGAGACACATGCCCAGATATGTACAGCCTCACCCCATCTAATTGTTATGATGTGACTCACTGCATTCTGCCTCCTCTTACCTGTCCAAAAAAGCGAGGAGGGCAGGTCTCATGGGGAAGAGAAATGAGTACCTCACTCTGGTCCCACTTGGGGCTGCTAGCCAGGGCAATTGGAGGTTCCTTCTCTCTGGGTCAAGGACCACAGGAAGCAGCATGCATCTGGGCAGTTAATCAGTTTGCATAAGTGGCCTTGTCCTTAGGAAGAACATTCAGGATGCAACAGAAGAAAATGCACAAGTGTACCCACAGATACTGTTGCATGTAAAGCCTTGGGGAAACTGAACCCCACTGGCCTTATCTGAGATGCCTATTGGACAGGTGTAGGATCCTCAGTGTGCAGTCTGTCTGTCAGGTCCCCGTTGCTCAATGAGAACTCTCCAGGTTTCCTGTGAACCTGGTGACAGTCCTGACCATGGATCCCAGCAGGTGAATCCCATTGGTCCTGTTCTCACACAAGCAGCAGGCCGGTGTGTGGCATGGATTGAATGGAATACAAACTTTTGTGGGTCTCTGTCCTTCGGTCCACAGCTTCTCATCATCAGGCCGTGTTTGCTGTGCCCAGAACTCTCAGCCTCCTACGAGATTGTGTGGAGCTGGAAGCTCAATCGGTACTCACCAGGCTGCAGCTGAGGCACCAGAACCAAGTTTCAGACCCCAAAGCCCATACTAGAAGCCCATACCTAGGAGAGAGGTGGAGGATATATTCCAAAATGGACTTCTCCTCACTTGGGGAGGATGGTGTGACCACTGTGGGCTCAGAGGAGCCATGGTGGATTGGTGCTGAGAAGGCAGCTAAGTAAAGGCCTTGTCAGCTCACTCTCATAGGGCAGACTCTAAAGGCAAGGCAACATTGAGCCACCATTGGCTTGCAGAGCATGGCCCACTCGGTGCTGATCCCGGACCCATCCAGACTGCCATGCCCTCATGAAGGGGATAGCAAAATTGCCTCCCACATGCTGTGTTGCCCCTGTCCTTGCTGACATGGCCCTAAGCACCTTGGTGTTTAGGGAAATGGAGAACTGCAAGGAAATGCCCTCTGTGCTAAGGATCTCCTGCTGCAGTGTGGATTGCACAGATAAACAGCACTTAGTGTCAGTCCCCCCCCCACATCATATGTGTTTCCTCATGTCGTTATTCCAGCCCAGACACATGTACCGTATGAACAGCATCCAGGAGACCAGATACCAAGTCCAGGGCCAGGCACTGAGTCGACACCAATGCCCTGGCAAATGTGTGATGAACAGGGAAAGCCCCCAGTCCTTCTGCAGTGCAAGAGCTCTGTGGAGAGGTTTCCCAAGCAAGGAAGGCTGGTTACCACCCAGCTATTTCTTATCTTAAAAATCCTAAATATAGCTTTGATTTCTTGAGGTTGACGAACAAGTATTAGGGGCCAGGTGAGATGGCACACGGATGCAATCCCAGCACCTGGGAGACAAAGGCAGGCAGATCTTTGCGAGTTCCAGGCCAGCCTGGTCTACAAAGGGAGTCCAGGATAGCCAAGATTACACAGAGAAACCCCATCTCAAAAAGCCCCCCCCCAAAAAAAGTGTTAAGTGAAGGATATTTCGTAGCAAGCGTGTACAGGTTCTTTTGCAAAGTTTCTTGTGTTTGTCTTCCTCATGTGTAGGCAATTTCCTACCTGGAAGCGCTGAGAGGAAAGGACTGTGTCTCCCAGGCCAGGGTACAGTAGTGTCCATCTCTTAGCAAACAAGCAGTAGTTTGAGGTGTGCTTATAACGGGCTAAGGGATGCTTGGCCGTGACCTTGGGCTGCTGCCCAGAAACTTCCTGGCAACATCTGCAAAGGGCTGGGACCCAGGAGAATGGAATCTTCTGCTTCTAGATACCTGACTAGTGTGAGGAGACACCACCAGGTCAGTAGCTATAGCCTTCTGCACCCAGTTTGCTGAGGGCATAAAACTGTGGTTGCTGTCCATGGAAGGGCAAGGCTGACCCAAGGGTTAGCTAGCATAGCAAGCAGACTCTGGGCTCAACTTTAAGATCTTTATTCAGTACCATGAGATTTGTTTTAATGTACTAGGAACTGAAACTGGCCCATTTTCAGAAAAATGGTTATTTTTCCCCAGTCATGAGTGGACTGGGATTTCTGGAGCTTGTTTTGTTTTTGAACAGTGCACAGATTATATTTGTTTTATCTGCTAATTGCTCCTCCATCTTTTCCTCCTCTTACTCCCCTTCCTCCTCTTCCTCTCACTCCTCCTCTTCCTCCTCACCTGACTCTCTTAGGGAGATGGTTGAGAGGTCAGCTTTCATGATGGAATGGCAAGTGTTCTACATAGACATCACGTACCTGAGGTATGCTGAGGAGCTACCTGCTGCAGGCACTGCCCCTTCCATCTTACCAGTAGCCGATGGAGTAACTGTCCCATGATCAGATGTGCCCTCTCTGCTGAGGCCACTTGTCTCCTGAGGTGGGCAGGTGTCAGGGGCACTTAACTTACAGGGATGTTGCTCTTTTTCAGTGTACTAGAAGGCCCTGGGCAAAGGTTGCCTGCAGGTGTCTGTTTGTTGGGAACCCTCTATTGGGACTTTATGCCATCTTTCTTGGCCATATGTAATCTAGAAGACCATCTGGTAGGTAAAAGCCTCATCCATTTGTGTATGTGGCCCCGCACTTGTGAATGGAGATTGTCCCTCGCTCACCACAGCCACATTAATCGATTTGCTCCTGACAGTATTCCCCAGGAGCTCTGGCTTGTCCCTCTGGAAGTTGAAGTAGCCATAGATCTAAAACAAAATGGATTAGGCTAGCCAATTTGAAACGCAGCTATAGTGGCCACACCACATTCTACTGGTCTTTTTTTGTGATGCAGAAAAGGACAGAAGTGGCTGGCGAAAGGTGTACTGTGTTGTGGCAGGACCCCAGTAAAGAGAAATGACTCATGTGTAAGGTGATGACACATGTATGTGACGGGAACTGGCTTCTCCTCTGCCTCCCTGACTGCCTGTCTTCAGACATCTAAGGGAGAAAGGGAGTGCATTGTCAAAGTCTTGTACCCTTTAGTAAACAACACTGCCTGCTGAATGAGGAGGTATTTTAAAACCTTTATTTGAAATACTTTACAGCCTGTTTTTAATTGCTAAACATGGACCTTATAATCCTTAACAGCATAATATTGCCTTTAATTTTTATTCTTCATGTGTCTTATATAGCTTATTCATCCTCTGTGTACTTTAAATAAATTACTTGGGATTTTTTAGGTTATGTGAAAGCTTCTTGCGTTTTTTTATTTTTTTGCAAATATATATCCACCTCAGTCTTTATACACAAACCCTTATATATCAAAATATGTTTGTTTTAGCCGCATCACATTTCTATCTATTGATACCACGAGATTTAATAGTACTATAGAGAAAGCCCCATCCAACCTTTATATAAAATTTCCTGGGAAGGCCTGCTTGGAACAACTAACTACTCTTTAGGGAATTGAGACCCAACAGAGGCTACCTTCCTTTAGCAGCTCTTTATCCCCAGCTACTTTAAGTATTTTGTTGTTCTTGCTGTTGTTGTTGTTGAAATTTGTCAGTAGTAAACTGTTAGTTTTTGGAAGTACTACGTTATTGTTATGTATCATGTAAAACTGTATCAAAATTAAACTAAACATAACATCAAAGTCACAACACAAACATCTCTTTGTGTCCAGGAAGTTGATCTCATAGGTACTTGATAGGGTGGGTGGAGAAGAGAGGAAGGATGGATACATTGTAACTCTCTTCAAAGACATGTTACCAGCTCAGTTTTAGCCTTTGTTTTGTTTTATATCTATCTCCTAGGCTGCTCTGTTCTCCTTGTCCCTGTCACAGAGCCAGAAGGCTATTCTGACTGACTGTCCCAGGAAAGGGGGTTAAAGGACTTATGGAGAAAGAAAAAACACCTATGAACCGAAATAGGAGGGTCAAATCCCACATTCTACAGTCAGACCTTTGGCTTAAATGCCACAGGTCATTTGAGAGCAGCAGGTGCTCTGCTTGGATTGATGGGAGCTCATTAGACCTCCTTGCATCCAAGAGAGTGTTTCCAATTGGAAGTTTGAGCTGGTAAAACCTGATGTGTAGAAATTAATGAGAGCAGGAGAGAAGATAGAAAAAGGCATTGAAGGGCAGAAACATTTTAGCATTGTCACTGTGAAGCTGTGTGTCAGTGCCTGCCTGTGCCCTCTCAGACACATTTGTCCTACCTGCTCTGTGCCACATGCCAGGCCATGGCTTTGGCTCATCTTCACAAGCAAGTGGCTCTCCTGAGAGGCTTGGGGTTGAGGAGAGTCTGGGGCCTAAGGCCAGGCTGCCAGGCTGCCAGTCACCCCACCCTTTGTGCCCCCAGCCACCAGCATCTAGGCCACCTTTAAAAAACCCTTGATGTCCTGAGGTGAGTTGATGGGTGGGCGCTCTCATTTTCTGAGAAGAGGAGGGGGCTGAGAGAGAAAACAGGGTAGGACTCTGGGACCCAGAGGAGAGGAGGGTGTGGCCTGCAGTAGGGATATAAAGAAAATGAGTGAGTGAGGGAGTGAGTGAGGGAGTGAGTGAGTGAGTGAGTGAATAACCAAACAACAGCCCCCACTCAGGCAAGCTTCCTCCCCTGCTGTAGGTTCTGCTCACCTCCTGGAGCTAGTGCAGGGTCCTGCAGAGCCACCCAGCCACTGCAGCTGTTCTTCCTAATTTTCTTACTGTTTTCAAGTATCTCTTCTTGTCTTTGGCCCATTGGTCTGTAAAACCCCTGCTGTGGTAGGAGCATTGGCTCAGAGGAAC
The DNA here is from genome assembly GCF_903995435.1 of Acomys russatus. Classification (NCBI taxonomy): domain Eukaryota; kingdom Metazoa; phylum Chordata; class Mammalia; order Rodentia; family Muridae; genus Acomys; species Acomys russatus. The sequence continues at coordinate 24,191 of NW_026131612.1, forward strand.
CAGTAGGAGCCATTTTTGGAGATTCTATAACTGTTTCACCAAAAACAAAAACAAAAACATAACACCAACACAAGAAATCCATTTTCCTTGTTCCATCTGGCATTATGAAGTAATTTAAGCACTGATGTCACTCTTTGTTTCTACACCTTTTAATGTTTTTTTTTTTGATGTTTTCTCCTCCAGTCTGCTTTGGTCTATGGAGTAACCAGAAATTTGGGGGTGTTGCACTACAGTTAAATTAACTTCATCCTGTGGATCTAAGCAATTTTAAAGCAAATTTCCTAGTGCAAATTATCCCTCTCTTGCTTGCTCCTTCCTTGCTCTAAGCTCTGCCCCTGCTGTGGGTAGGTGGTGCAGAAGCTTAGTTGGCCCTCATAGGTGGTGTTCTGTCTGTGAGTTTTACCTGCATGTTCTCATGCCTTTAAATTCACAGAAACTTTGTCAGGGAAGCAAGGGCAGGCTGTTATAATGAAAATAAAGAAGCTTTTGAAGTGCTTTAATAATTTATTATAAGAACTAGAGTGCAGAAGCAAAGCATCTAATGCTGCAAACGTCCTCTTTAGAATATGGCTGTCCCATGTTTACTGCTGATTCTTCTCTGCCGGGCACGACTTCTCATGTATATATGTGTAATCAGTATACAGATATGGATAGAGGTATCCCAGGAATGCCTAGTCTCTCTCCTGTACTCAGCTACACCCTTTCAGGTGGCAGTTTGCCTGAACCTGCAGGTCACTCTTCAGTAACAAGTTCCTGAGAGGGAGGTGTCAGGAGACGAGAAAGATAGAAAAATTGGAAATGGGGAAGATAAACCTGGGGACAGAAGGTCTTATAAAAGTGATCTCTTATGCCAAACAAGGTTCTTAACAAGCACAACATCGCTGGACTTGGCTGTGCACACTTTTAATCCAACCCAACCTTCCACAGGAGAGAACAATTCACACAATTTGTTCACTGATTATTTTCATATGGACCCTGCCTGACAGCAACCCACCCACACTCAGTCAGGGAGGAAGGGAGGGAAGGAGAGAGAGAGAGAGAGAGAGAGAGAGAGAGAGAGAGAGAGAGAGAGAGAGAGAGAGACAGAGAGAGAAAAAGGAGGAGGAGGAGAATAAATAAAATAAAATAAAATAGTTTTAGTTAAATCCTAAGGAGAATTTCTACTTGCTTAGCTAGACATGACTGAAGCCATCCAAACCTAATAGGTATAAGTGAGGACACAGTTAATTAGCCTGCTACATTGGTAGAAAGAAAAGCTTGTTGGAGATCAAGCTGCAGAGGCACTCCTGGGCGTTCTCTCTCTCTCTCTCTCTCTCTCTCTCTCTCTCTCTCTCTCTCTCTCTCTCTCTCTCTCTCTCCTAGAAGAGAGCAGAACCAAACTGGTAGGTAAGGAAGAACATTTATTTTTAGGACGGTACGTAGGCTAGGTTCTTTGAACTGGTACAGGACATTTGGATTGACCCTGAACTACTGCCATTGCCCAAGAATTTTGTCCTCTGGGGCAGGTTAAGGGAGGTTGCTGTTACTTTAAGGGAGGCTGCCCCTAAGCAGAAAACAGCCCTTTGGCCTCCCTTTACCCAATAACAATCCTTCTCCTCACCCACACAAAGTCCTCCTGCTTAGGGCTTTGCACCATCACTGACATGTTGGGTGCTACTTTGAACACAGTAATAGGCACCACTGTGCATGTGTTTATTGACTGAGTCTAGGTGTGGAAGGTGTGGTGGAAGGAAGCTTCACTCCAACTCAGATGAGGGACAGCAGAGGCTGTGGTGTGTTCATTTGCCTCCAGTACCAGTCTACAGAAGGAGATACAGATTTACATTGGGAAACCACAACCATATAGAACAGGAGTGGTGCCCTGTCTCCCAGTATGTAGCACAGTTTGACCTCTCTGAAGACCAGCACCCTGTTCCTAAGTGTTAGTGCAGTGAGGACTCCTCCCATGCTTAGTGGAAGAGGACTTGAATAAGATTCTGTCCAGGAGGCTCACCAGTTTTACTCATGTCCCATACCTGGGTGCACGCTTCCTCCTTTATCCTGAAGCTTTTTACATGTGTGCTCTGCCCTCCTCTTTGTTGCTTGGTTTCATCAGTAAGCTCCTGCATGGAAATAAATAAAGTGTAGGGCTTTGGATGCCTCTGAATTGTTGGGTTTTTCAGTTAAGCAGTCTGTGTCCTTCCCACGTAGAGAAACCACAATGAAATACCTGAGGCAGTTTGCAAGGACAATAGTCTCAGTTTCTTTCCATGCTTTTTTCTGATCAGGAGACAATAACACATCCTGGCAGGTGGGTGTGACAGGCCCAAGTGCTTAAAGCACAGAACAGGGTAGCGAAGATGGAGACATTCTGCCCTGAGCGAGCACAGTCTGTCAGAGGCATGCCTTAATAATGCAAACCCCTGCCACAATGGACCACTGGAGTATACTCAACGTCCAAACTATGGCAGTAGCCTAGTAACTCTGGTGACCACTCAGGTACAGGGAGAGAGCCCTTGAGTGTGAAGGGACTGGTGGGGAAGAGATTGTGAAAGTCAGCGTTTTTGAAGTGTCTTTATTCATTTGGGGTGATGTGGACACTGCAGCTGCTATAGAATCCTTCCAGTTTTAAGAAGTGTCTGAGCTGCTGGTGATGTCACATGCCATTAATCCCAGAGCTCAGGCGGCAGACACAGGCAGATCTATGTGTCTTTGAGGCCAGCCTGGTTTACAAATTGTGTTCTAGGACAGGCAAGGCTACTCAGAGAAATCTTATCTCAAAGGAAAAAAAAAAAACCCCACAAGATTATAAAAAAAAAATGTCTATGAATGGACAAAGGGATTGGGAGTGTAAACCCTGAGCAGAACTTAGAGCTGACTTCAGTCTACTCCAGGAGGGTCACCATGGGAAGCTAGCCTCCCTCAGCCTGCTGGGGCTGTTTGCCCAAGGTTGGACATGATGGTTAATTACTACATCTCTAAGCACCTGCACAAGTCCTTGGGGAGATTTCCAAGCCCTACTCTGGTTTCCTCAAAAAGGGAAAGGGGAGCTTTGAGGCCTCAAAGAACCCATGGACTTGGCAGGCATCATGGGATCCTCAAGGGGCCCTTGGTCATTAAACTCCTCCTCTTTTCACCTATGAAACAGTTGCCTAGGGTAAGAATCTTTGGAAGAGCATATGTGCCTGTATATAGCCCAAAGGAAGCCCTCAGTGGTATACATTTGTGACAGTGACCCCTGATTTGGGTAACTCTTTTGTGTTATAACTTCTTATGAAGCTGAGTGGAATGCTTTCATAGTGTGCCTGCTTATAAGTTGAGCAAAAAATCCCCCTGCGGTATAGTTGCTTTGGAGTTATCCACAGTCCTGTGGTGACCTCACTAAACTCATTGGTTCAACAAGGCAAACTAAATGGAATTTCTCTTTGTTATGTGTCTTCTGTGTTTGGGGTGGACAATCCCTTCTGCTCAGCTCCTCCGTGAAAGTCACCTGCCACATGAGACCTAAAAGAAACTGACAGAGTAAAAGAGATTGGTTGCAGTGCAGTATCTGCCAGGGGAATCCAGGCACGAGCATCTTCCTCTGTGAGGCCTGCAATGGTGCATCCCCTAGCTATGGTGATACTTTTATGGCCACTGGTACAGATAATAAAGCCTGCACGTTCGGCTCAGCAGTTGGCTCATAGGAATCTTGCCTGACTAAGGAAGAATTGCAATGGGAAGTGGACATGTGGAAGGTGTCCACCTAGGACACAGCAGCAAAAGAGAATAGAGGGAGGCTGGTCCAGAAGCTCTGAATGGGGTTCAGTGAAAAGCTCTGCTCTTTGTCTGTTTCAACTGTTGTCTCAGAGGACTATTGCCTCTGTCTGCTAGCCTAGGCCTGGTCCTGGAATCTCCTTACCTCTGTACACTCTAACCCAGGCCTAGGATGTTTTCAGCCTCTGAGACTTACTGCTAAATAAACTCACCCTTCCTTGTCCTTACTGAGTTCCAACTCCAAGGATGAGCCCAGATTTGAATTCATTACTTCATGCTCCCTGTGTCTAATGCCCCAGGTCTCTTGATTGGATGAGTCTGAACATGTGCCTGCCTGAAAGCTGTCTTGTGATTCTGTTGTGTGTATCTATCCCTATGTGTGTCTGTCTCTTCTGTGTTAGGGTGAGTGCCTGCTGTCTGAAGTGTGTGTGTGTGTATGTGTGTGTGTGTGAAAACTGTGTCCACAGTTCAGCTTGTGTTGTCACCTTGCCTCTGAGAGCCTGCCTTGCCCTCCAGGAAATTCTTTTGCATGGGAAATGGCAGAGAAGGAGATCTTCCCTGTCAGCTGGCCCTTAGGCAACCTCTAAGCAGCAGGAAGCTAACAACACAGCTCTCACACTCTCAACTCCTAAGACAAAGACCTGGAAGGCAGAGCAGGGAAAATACCTCAAGTCAGCCTAGGCTGCTTTCTTAGATCCTCAAAAGAATACAATGTAGCTTCAATTTCCCTGTCTACCTGTCTGTCTGGGGTCTGGCTTGGTGCCCTGCCTGCTTCTGAAACCCAAAACTGGCCCCATGCCTGAGCACCAGGTGAGAGTGTGGTATGAACCTTGTCTCCTGGGTCCAGAGTTTCCTGCAAGGTGGAGTGCGGCTTTTGCTGTCCTCTTGGGTTCCACACACACAATGAGCACTAAGACACTGTAGGGAGTAACCCCACCTCCAAAAAATCACCCCTTTAGGTTTGTGTCCACAAGGAGTGGCAGGTGAAGGCTGATACTGGCTACTGGGACCCTGTTTGTTGCAGTGATCACACAGGGGAAGAGCTGAAACATTGTGGGCCCCTCTGGCTGGTGCTTGGCCTCCCAGCCCGCTACCCCCACTCTCATGCCGCCTTTGGGACCCCTGAGATTGTCCCCAGGCAAGGCATTCATGCCAACACTCATGAGGCCCTTGGAGATACACAAACCAGTGTCAACATTGCATTCTCTTAAAAGGTCTAGATCCAGAAAAGGGCCTTTTCCAGCTATAAACTGCCCACTGTGACTCAGAAAGGGCAGCAACATAGTCTGCCTCTTGGGCATGGCACAAAATGGCACCTCCTTCAAATCCCTGGATGCTGAAATTCTTGCATCACAAAATGGTTCTGAACCCTTGCCCCAAGTCCCTGGGTGCCAAAAAAACTCACCTGCCCATTTCACTTAGCCTCTCCCTGTTGGGCATGAAACAAAATGGCTTCCCCATCAAGTCCCCAGATGCTGGAATACTTGTGTCACAAAATAGCTCTGAGCCCCAACCCAAGTCCCCAGAATGCTGGATAAACCACCTGGCTCCTTCCCTTCAGGAACCTCATAAATTGGCTCCTGGCACCCCAGGTCCTGGTTTCAGATATCTCCATGGATGTAGATGGGGATGCAGAGGTTTGAGGGGGCTGATGACCACAGTCACTGTGAACTTTGCTTTAGGACCCAGAACAAGATGCACACTTGCTTGACCCTTTTGGCCTGTGCTTCAGCCCTGAGGCCCTGACTTGCACATTGACCAGGAAATTCATGTGACCTCTGCTCTCTAGAAAACTCTGAAGTAGACCCCATGGGCTGATTTCCACCAGGAAGGACCTTAGGGAGGGAAAGGGTCTCGTTCCCACCAGAAGAGCTGCTCTGGGGAAGCACACACCACAGCCACTGGACTATACTCCTGGGGTCCCCCTAAGCGCAGCCAATCTTCCACAGCCCCTCTCGGGACCTAGTTTTATCCTCTCATTTAAGCAGTCCTCTTTCCTGTGGGGAATTCCTCAATGTGGCGCCTTTGCAAAGGCCCTAGTCAAGGAGCATATGGAGACTTGATAGCCTATGACCATATCGTGGGGGAGGAGGTCCTGCTCTGTCTCAGACCTAGTGGAGGGTAATAGAGTGAAAGCAGGATGTTGGAATGGGAGGCTACAAGTGACAGGATAGCAATTGACTTGTAATCTGAATAAATTAATGAAATTAAAATTAAAAAAATAAATTAACCATTGATGGGACTGTACCAACTCCACAAATCAGGCCCATGTATACTAGTCAAAGATATTCTGTATTGGAATTCCCTCTTGGTTGGCTTTTCCTTTGGTTAGAATGGCATATTGTTCCCAATCTCTTTTCATTAATTTTGGTTGAAATTCTATTGCTTCATGCGGTACTACTCTATTAAAGAGCTGGCTCTGGAGTTGGATTAGACACCCCGTCCCCCAACCCAAACATGCTTGTTTTAAAATTTCCTCCAACATACCTGTCCTGGGTCAGGAGACCATCTGACACTAGGACAAAGATACAAAACACAGCTAAACAGCCCAAGAAAAGACACTATGTGAGTTCAAAGGGCTAAAATATAAGCTGTACATTAGGATCTTAAAGAAAAAAAACTTTAAGACATATTGATTATTTAGACAGCATGTGTGCCTGCACGCCAGAAGAGGGCACCAGTTCTCACGATAGATGGTTGTGAACCACCATGGTTAGTTGCTGGAAATTGAAGTCAGAGCCTGGAACTCACTTTGATCTGTCTGCTTCTACCTCCCTTAGTTCTGAGATCACAGGCTTGCACCATGACACCTGGACCTAAATTCTCTTTTCACTGTTACACCAAAAAAAGGTGTCACTGCCTTTAATCACAGCACTCACTCAGGGGATGCCAAAGCAGGTAGAACTCTGTGAGGTCAAGGCCTGCCTGGTATACAGACAGAGTTCCAGGACAAACAGGCCTAAAACAGAGAAACCCTGTCTCGAAATAAGAAAAGGCATCTCTTGGGAGTCAATGTCCACACACCCAAAGTTCCTATGTGATCCAGGGGCTACCTGGAAAGAGCCATCACCTCAGGCATGTGAGACTTCCTGGGTTGCCAGACAGGTCAGAGCACTGGGTTTATGCAAAGGCTCTGAGAAACCTTCAAGACAATAACACAAAGACTCTGAGATAATGATCACTGACCAAAGGCAGCTTCACAGCTTAGCTGCTGTCACTCCAGATTCAGGCTAGATACAATGGGTCTGCTAAAATTCTGCTGTGCACTAGCCCTTTTGTTCTGACCCCAATTCCTAGAAGCTAGGTCTCAAAATGCCCCCCAAAAGTGTTAAGTGGAGGACATTTTCTAGCAAGCCTTTGCAGGTTCTATTGCAAAGGTTCTAGTGTCTGTCTTCCTCATGTATCAGGCAATTTCCTACCACAACGCCCTGAGCAAAAAGGTCTGCATCACGCAGGCCAGGGTACAGTAGTGTCCATCTCTTAGTAGACAGGCAGTAGTTTGAGGTGTGCTTATACAGGGCTAAGGGATGCTTGGCTCTGACCCTTGGCTGCTGCTCAGAAACTTCCTGGCGACATCTGCAGAGGGCAGGAGAATGGAATCTCCTGCTTCTAGATACTTGGGCAGTGTGAGGAGACACCACCGCCTCAGTAGCTATAGCCTTATGCATCCAGTTTGCTGAGGACATAAAACTGCATCTGCTGTCCATGGAAAGGTAAGGCTGACCCAAGGGTGTGGAAGCCTGGGCCTCTGGAATAGAGCCAAGGGTTAGCTAGCATAGCACTCAGACTCTGGGCTCAACTTTAAGATGTTTATTCAGCACCACAAGATTGGTTTTAATGTGGTAAGAACTGAAACTGGCCCAATTTCAGAAAAATGGTGATTTTTTTTCCCCCAGTCTTTAGTGGACTGGGTTTTCCTGAGCTTGTTTTGTTTTTGAACAGTGCGCAGATTATACTTGTGTTATCTGCATATGTCTTCTCCTTCTCCATCTCTTCCTCCTCTTCCTCCTCTTCCTCTCACTCCTTCTCTTCCTCCTCAGCTGACTCTCTTAGGGAGATGGTTGAGAGGTCAGCTTTCATGATGGAATGGCAAGTGTTCTACATAGACATCTCCTACCTGAGGTGTGCTGAGGAGCTCCCTGATGTAGGCCCTGCCCCTTCCATCTTACCAGTAGCTGATGGAGAAACAGTCCCATGATCACATGTGCCCTCTCTGCTCAGGCCACCTGTCTCCTGAGGTGGACAGTTGTCAGGGGCACTTACAGAGATGTTGCTCTTTTTCAGTGTACTAGAAAGCCCTGGGGAAAGGTTGCCTGCAGATGTCTGTGTGTTGGGAACCCCCTGTTGGGACTTCATGTCATCTTTCTTGGCCTTATGTAACCTAGGGGGATTTCTGTTAGGAAATGCCTCATCCATTTTTGGATGTGGCCCTGCACTTTGAATGGAGATCGTGCCTCACGAACCACAGCCATGTTAATCAATTTGCTTCTGACAATATTCCCCAGGAACTCTGGCTTCTCTCTGGAAGTTGAAGTAGCCATATATCTAAAACAACATGGATTAGGCTAGCCAATCGGAAACACAGCTGTACTGACCACACCACGTTCTACTGGTCTTTTTTTGTGATGCAGAGAATGGCAGAAGTGGCTGGCGAAAGGTGTGCTGTGCTGCGGCAGGACCCCAGTAGAGAGAAATGACTCATGCTTAAGGTGGTGACACATGTATGTGACATAAACTGGCTTCTCCTCTGCCTCCCGGCCTGCCTGTCTTCAGACATCTAAAGGGACAAACGGGAGTGCATTGTCAAAGTCTTGTACCCTTTAGTAAACAACACTGTCTGCTGAATGAGGAGCTTGAAGTACATTGTTAATGGGGTGTGTAGATAGGAAGAGGTTCTCTTCACAAAAAGTGGGAGACAAAGAAAAGCTTTGTAATTTACCATGATTTTCCAGTCTTCTCCAGGGCAGAGCTGACAAAGAAAGGTCTTCCAGCTTTCCTGCTCAAAAATCTTCCGTGGGCTCCTTCTCCACATGCTGCTGCTGCTAGGAAGGGATACCTCAACCCCTGAGGACCTGAGGAGCCTTGGATCCTGAGCCTTGCTCATCCCTCTCTTCTTCTTCTTCTTCTTCTTCTTCTTCTTCTTCTTCTTCTTCTTCTTCTTCTTCTTCTTCTTCTTCTTCTTCTTCTTCTTCCTCTCCTCCTCCTTCATCTTCTTCTTAACATTATTTTGTTTGATTGTTTGGTTTTTCAAGACAGGATTTCTTGACTGTCTTGACTCACTTTCTAGACCAGGCTGGCCTGGAACTCACAGTTCTCAGCCTGCCTCTGCTTCCCAAGTGGTGGGATTAAAGACTTGGTCTTCTGCAGACATGCAGTTTGTGATTTCAGTGCTGCAGGCTACTCTAACCATTAGGGACACCATTGGATCAGGCTCATCCTGAGAAGCTCTAAAGAGGGCAGGTGCAAGGCTCCATAACAGCTGGCCCAGAAAGAAGTCAAAAAGGAGTGTCAGGGGATGAGCCAGGGCTGAATGGAGAAGGAGTCTATGAGAAACCTTGGAAGTAAGGATAGGGTGCCCTGCATCAGGAGGACTGGTGCTGGTCTTGTGGGTGGGGCTGTGACTGCTGAGGTCATAGTGGTGGGCGTGTCTTGTATGCTAGGGTGAAGGGTGGGTGGATCTGGACCTAGTAAGAGCTAGAGAAGGGAACTTTGTGCCCTTGGTAACAGGTACTGCCTAGGGGAAGCAAGTGTGGGGGAGGGGCGGTGTTCTGAAATGCTTAGAGCTGAAGCAAGGAGGTAGACAGAGTCAGACAGGGGTGTGAGGGCCAATCTGGGTGTGAGGGGCCCATCTGATTACTAGGGAAGCAGGAAGTGGTGAGGTGTTGGGGGCGTGGCTATGGATCTTGCAGTAGTGGAGGTAAGGGGCTGCCAGGGTGGGAGGCTAGGTGATCACTTACAAAATTGGGCTGGGCTCTGGATGTTGACCTGAGAGGAGGCAGGGTCACCTTAAGAGCAGTACAGGGCTGTGTAGGTGTATACTAGTGTGGGGTTGTGAGAGCTGACTGAACAGTGGTGGGCTGAGCTCTCTTGCTGATGCAGGGCTTGAGTGAAGTCTGGCCTTTCTCTGATTGCTGGATTGTGTCTGTATAACTTTTGATCTCTATTTAATGTTGCCCAGAACTGCTGAGGGAGAAGGGGGCCCAGGGCTGCTTCTGCTGTGGCAGTTGTTGAGGGCTGGGCTGTGTGAATGGTGAGATAAGTGAGCAGGGAATGCAGAGCACCAGGCCAAGGCTATGATGTGAGTCGTCACTTTCTGAAGAGGAGGCAGAAGGCTGAATCCTCACTTGAACTACATTTGGCAGAGAACACCTGTAGCAGGGGGGCACTGTGACCTGCTGAGGTCTAGTAGTGGGTGGGGGCTGTGGTTGCAAAGGTCAGGGAAGGGCAGTGGGTTTCAACCTTCCTAATGCTGTGACTCTTTATCACAGCCCCTCATGTGTTTCGTTGCTATTTCACAACTGGAATTTTGCCACTGTTACAAATGGAACCACAACTTACATAGCTGGTGTGAGGGTCGAGACCCATGGGTGGAGAACCCTGTCTGTGGGGGTGAAGTATTGTACATTCTCAGGGAGAAGCTGGGAGTGCTGAGTTGAGGGGCTGTAGGTGTAGGTGGGGGGACAGAAGCTGTCTCTGCTGGGGTATCTTGTGCTGGAGGTGTTGTGAGTGGGGCAGTGATGACTTAGGTTGTACTGGTTGGCTGGGCTTGATGCTGAGGTGCAGCTGAGGCTGATGATGTAGGCATAGTGGGCAGAGCTTGCAAGCCAAGGTAGGAGCTTTGAGCAGTGACAGGTCTGCCTCCTGTCTTGCCTGTTGATGGACACGTTGAGGGCTGGGTGAAGTGTAAAGTGTTGGCCAAACTACTGAATGCAGTGGAGAAGAGGGAGCCTGTTTGTGTGTGCTGCAGCAACTCTTGTGGGTGGGGCTGTGAGTGCTTTCCTAGGTGGGCTGGATTTGCACTGGATATTCCCAGGAAGGGCCAATCGTCTTACCTATCTCCTTTTTAGAAGGAATATTAACTGTTCACGAGTCCAGCTCTGGTTATCTTAAGTAGGCATATTTGGAGTTATTAACAATGCTATGCCCAAATTTTGAGAGACTCTCCAAACAGACCACCCAAGATCAGAGTCCAAATGCAGTGGCAAGAATATGTTTATATTGCAGGTTCGAACCCAGGACACACCTCCAATGCACTGATGCAGCAGGTGCAGGGAAGTTGCCTGGAGTCTCAATTGAGTGCAGCCTGTTACAGGTTTTAGACAAAGAAATGGGATCTACAGTATATGATTGGATGACATCTGGGCAGAAAAGCTGCAAGCAGAGAGTTAAAAGAGTTTAAAAGAGTTAAAAGAGTTTTAAAAGAGTTAAAAGAGTTTCGTGGTTGGGTAATAGATGTAGGGCAAGTTGTCCTGTAGAAAAGATTGGCTGAGGCAGTCCTTTGGGCATTAGGAACTTTGGCCTGGCCTCTCCTAATTGGTTGTTGCTATGTGGGAGACCACCTGCTGCTCAGCTTGACCAGCAGAGAGTGTATATGGACTTTCCCAAGGTGAGCTGATAGTGTTGCCAGGGAATATTTTTTCCCGTTTAGGCTAGTTTGTGCTTAGTCTGGAATCTGGGTTCAGCCCTTGCCTAGGTTTAACACAAAATGGAGTTTCTTTTGCAAAATGCAGTTTGTTTTTCAAAAAAGAGTTTGTTTGGTCCTTACAAACAAGATAGTTTAGACGAGGGCTTTATTTTACCTTTTAACCCGTTTGTGTGTGTCTGCAGACGTAGGCAGATACCCTGAGAAGCTAATTCAGTATTTGTCCGGTAGTTATTCAGTTGTAGAATAATATAGTTATCCCTATCCTAGATGGCATTAAACAGAAAACTATAAAAACCCAACATCTACAGGAACTCAGAAAAAGCTAACAGCGGGTAGTTTTAGTTGTGTTTAGGGATTTTTTTTTTTTTTTTTTTTTTTTTTTTTTTTTTTTTTTTTTTTTGCGTTATTCAATAAGACTACAAGTCCTGGCTCAGAGACCCTGAGTTCAATTTCCAGCAACTAACCATGTGGTTCACAACCATCTATAGTGAGATCTGGTGCCCTCTTCTGGCATGCAAGCACACATGCTGTCTAAATAATAAATACATATTAAAAAGATTTTTTTTTCTTTAAGATCCTAAGGTACAGCTTATATTTTAGCCCTTTCAACTCACCTAGTGTCTTTTCTTGGGCTGTTTAGTTTGGTTTTCTTCTTTTTCCTAGTGTCAGATGGTCTCCTGACCCAGGACAGGTATGTTGGAGGAAATTATCAAACAAGCATGCTTGGGTTGGGAGACGGGGTATCTAATCCACCTCCAGAGCCAGCTCTTTAATAGACTAGTACAGCATGAAGCAATAGAATTTCAACCAAAATTAATGAAAAGACATGGGGAAGTATGTGCCATTCTCACCAAAGGAAAAGCCTACCAAGAGAGCATTCCAATTCAGAACATCTTTGAACAATATACAATGGCACCCAGATGCATTCTTTTTAAAAAAAGAGAAAAACTGAAACAAAAAACAATAGCAAAACCAGAACACAGTTTTTATTAAAGCTAAAAGCATTGAACGATGCAGACACCTCAGTTGTGGGAGAATTCAGTGTCCTACTCTAAGCAATGGACAGATCACTGAGGCAGAAACAAAATAGAGAAATAATGAAACCAACAGATGGAACGAATCCAATGGACACAATGGTTATCTACAGAACTTTTCACCCAAGCACAAAAGAATAGTCTTTCTCTTAGCACCCCAGGGAACATTCTCGAAAGTTGTCAGTTATAGTCGGTCACAGAGCAATCCATATACAAAACATTGAAATTACCCATTGTACTTTCTCAGATCACCATGGATTAAAATGGATCTCAGCAACAGAAATAAGAAAAACCCTACACAATCATGGAAAATGAGCAACTCCTTACTCAGTGACAACAGGGTCAAGGAAGAAATGAAAAAGCAATTAGAGACTGCCTAAAATTCAATTAAAATGAAGGCACAACATACCCAAGCTTATGGGACACAATGAAAGCAGTACTAAGAGGAAAGTTCATACCACTAAGCACCTTCATACAGAAATTGGGGAGATTCCCTACTAGCCACTTAACAGCTCCTCTGGAAGCTTTCACAACAAAACAGGCTGACACACCCAAGAGAAATAGATGGCTACAAATAATCAAACTGAAGCTTAAGTCTACAAGCTAGAAACAGAGGACAAGGGGAAGAATGAATGGAATCAAGGGATGGTTCTTTAAGAACATCAACAAGATAGACAAAAGACACACACTGAGCCAAACTAACTAAAAGGCAGAGAGAAAATATCCAAATCAACAAAATCAGAAAGGAAAAACAGAACAGAATAACAGACACTGGGGGAAAAAAAAACAAAGAAATACTAGGTCTTACTTCAAAAAACGATAGTCTACAAAATTGGAAAATCTAAACGAAACAGATAATATTCTTGGTAGATTCCATTTACCAAATCTAAATCAAGATCAGGAAAACAAGTTAAATACCTCTGTAATCCCTAAGGAAAAGAAGCAGTCATTGAATGTCTCCCAACCAGGGGCAAGGGCGGGAAAGCCTCATAGCCAGATGATTTTAGCTCAGAATTCTACCAGGCTTTCAAAGAAGAGCTAATACCAATACTCTTCAAACTATTGCACAAAATAGACACAGGAAGAACATTGTCAAACTCACTCTATGGGGCCACAGTCATTCTGGTCCCTAGAACACACAAAGACCCAATTTCAGGCCAATTTCCCTTATGAACATTGATGAAAAAAATACTCACAACGGAATCCAAGAACACATCAAAGATATCATTCACCATGACCATGAAGGCTCCATCCTGGGAATGCAGAGGAGGTTCAACATATAAAAATCCATCAACGTAATCCATCATATAAACAAACGGAAAGAAAAACAAAACATGATGATCTCGTTAGATCCTAAAAACCATGTGACAAAATCCGACACCACTTCATATAAAACGCCGAGGAGAGATCAGGGATGAAAGTTCTGATAAGCTGGAGCACTGACTACTTACTAATTAGTCCCTTGCCCAAGATTTTAATTTCCCTTTGGTGGTATTCTGAATATAGACCTGAGGGTGCCTCTCATCATGCTAGAAACAAGTCTGTCCAATCTGTATACCAAGTCTTCTGGACTGAGAAAAGAATATCCACGCTTTTACTGGGTCTAAAGCCTACCCCAGCTATCTTATAGACACAACTTTAACTTTTGTCCCTAGTCTGTATTTGTCTCAGCAGGTTTTTACCTGGCTAAGAGACTCCATCCAGAGCAGCTGAGAGCTGGACCTGCTGGAAGTTGATGTAAACCCATCTCCCAGATGCTTTTGATAAGTGCCCCATTACCTAGCCTTTGACTAGCTTTTCAGCCTTTCTAGGCCCCAATAACAGCGCCCCTAATATCACCAGAAAAAAAGTGACAGAAGAGAACGACTTTGCCCATTGTCCCACTTTATAGGCTGAAATGCTAACCCAAGGGCAACTCTCTGGCAGGAGGGACAAATGGCCACAAGGAAAAAAAGCTCTTAGTTCTGTTTCAACCAGTCTTGCTTTGTGCCCACCTCATATCAAACAAAAAGTGGGTGCCATCAGGATAATGGTCATGAGAGCACAGTACCTGGCCCTACAACATGCCAAGTAAGAGGAATACCTGTCCCTACAGCAGGCCAACTCAGCGAAGAAGTTTCAGGGAGACCTGTGATTGGTCCTTCAGGGCACTTGTCAGAGGGGAGGAATGAGACACTAGAAGAACTAAAATTGGATTTCAGGGTCACTGGGACTAAGGTTAAGAAATAGGCCTAAAGGGGAGACCAGGCATTATAAGGCATATCTGATCAGCTAAGGGGGAAAGAAACAGTCTGGCTGCAGGAGGGCAGGGAGGGTCATGGAATCCTGCATTTGGACAATGAAACTCTGTCAGTTCTCAGTTTGAATCTTGACATAGGTGACCTTTCCTCAGATGAGCTGGGTCAAGTTGCTCAACTTCATCCAAGAAAGAGGGCCTGGGGCTCAGACTAAGAGCCCTGCCCAAGGCTGTTTGTGTAATAGCAGTCCTGGGAAGGCTTTTGTGAGTCCCTGCCTGTGTGCTGGCCCGGACTTTTTTTAAATAGTCCCTAAACTTCTCACCTGGATGTGTCCAGACTGGGAACTCACAAGCCTCACAGATGTCTCCAGCTCAGGTCAAGTTCCTCCCTTCCATGAGATTCTAAACCCTCTCAGGAGAAGTTCATTTGTCTGGTTCTGTCATTTGTCGACCATGGGGTTGGGGGTGGGGACCAATTTTGCATGACGTGCACATGACCCAGCTATGCCTATCTAAAATACGGTTTCCTGAAGTACACCTGATGTGCGTTCATCTTACCTGTTCCTCTTGATGTCTTCCCTTTCCACCAGAATGAATCTGGCTAAAGACTACCTCACCTTTGTCAAATAAAGATTTTAAAATATCTGACCCTCATTACATAATAACTGAAAGTATCAGACTGATGTCACTGATCGTCTGGGTGATTTTCATGTGCTGCCTTGCACTGCTCTCCTGAATGATTCTGGCATATCACTTACTGATGTTGCATCTCCTGCCATTACGGACCTTCCCCCTGGAATGTAGGCCAAAATGAAAATCTGATCTTTCCTTAAGTTGCTTTGGGTCATGGTGTTTTAACCCAGCAACAAAAAAAAGTATCTCACTTACACTCCAGTGGTCACAGACAAAGCTTGTTGCAGTACTATGCACAACCCAGTAGGCTTCTTTGTAGAGGGCAAATGCATGCTCTCAGAGGGTCTAAAGGCTGCCTATCTCTAGGGCAGCCTTCACCTTTTTCACCTATACTTTAACTGCTTCCCATTTCTGCTGTTCTCATGGAAAATCCCAGATAATTCTAATTTACCAATACAGACTCAGGAGCCAGATATTGTTGTGAAAAACCTGCCTAGCTCGGAGAGGCAGAAACAATACCAGCTTATGGTTATTGGTTGATAAACAATGTTTGCTGTGTGGGTCATTTGGAATCAATCAGTTGGGCTCAGTGACTTTAATCCTTTGCACAGCTAACTCTAGGACAGAATTCTGTAAAGTATCCCATTTCCTCCCCATGTGAGGCTTTCTATGCTCTTCAGTAAATACAGAATGACGCCCTTTTTCAGGGACACACACACACACACACACACACACACACACTCACACAGCTCAGACAACAGGCACTCTTTCTCCTGCTGGTTCCTGCTCCTGCTGCTACTGTTGCTGGTTTGTCACGTGGTCATGAGAAAAGAGGTGATAAGTAGATTTTGGTAGCCAGGTGCTGTGGTGCAGGCCTGTAACCCAAGCACTTGGGCGTGCAGAGACAAGCAGAACTTTGTGAATTTGAGGGAGCCCAGGACAGCCAAGGCTGCATGAAGAAATCCTGTCTTGAAAAACCAACATTTGCTACAAAATGTCCTCCACTTAACATTTTTTTTTTTTTTTTTTTTTTGGCTTTTTGAGATGGGGTTTCTCTGTGTAACCTTGGCTGACATGGAAGTCACAAAGATCTGCCTGTCTTTGTCTCCCAGGTGCTGGGATTGCAGCCGTGAGCCACCTCACCTGGACCCTAATACTTCTTCATCAACCTCAAGGAATCAGAGCTCTATATATGGCTCTTGTGGGAAGCACTGTCAACATGAATACATAATTTTTCATTGTCAACCCAAATGCACCATCTCTCCTCCTCTTTCCTCCATCCCTCAACATGTACGGTGTATATTTATATGTTTTTTATAATTTTAGGTAATTAAAACTATATGACTTTTTGAGGTTTTATCAAACAAAAAACAAAAACAAAAACAAAAAAAGAAATAGCTGGGTGGGAGCCAGCCTTCCTTGCTGGGGAAACCTCTCCACAGAGCTCTTGCACTGCAGAAGGACTTGGGGCTTTCCCTGTTCATCACACATTTGCCAGGGCATCGGTGTCGACTCAGTGCCTGGCCCTGGACTTGGCACCTGGTCTCCTGGATGCTGTTCATACACTACATGGGTCTGGGCTGAAATAATAACATGAGGAAGCACATATGATGTGTGTGTGTGGGGGGGCACAGACACTAAGTGCTGTTTATCTGTGCAATCCACACTGCAGCAGGAGCTCCTTACCACAGAGGGCATTTCCTTGCAGTTCTCCATTTCCCTAAATACTGAGATACTTGGGGCCATGTCAGCAAGGTCAGGGTGCACACAGCACGAGGGAGGTCCTCTCTGCCATCCCCTTCATGAGGGCATGGCAGTTGGATGGGTCTGGAAACACTTTGAAGTGGGCCATGTTCTGCAAGCCAATGGTGGTTCAATGTTGCCTTGCCTTTAGAGTCTCACTGTGAGGGTGAGCTGACAGGGCCTTTACTTAGCTGCCTTCTCAGCACCATTCCACCCCGGCTCCTCTGAGCCCACAGTGGTCACATGGTCCTCCCCAAGTGAGGAGAAGTCCATTTTGGAATATATCCTCCTCCTCTCTCCTAGGTATGGGCATCTAGTATGGGCTTTGGGGTCTGAAACTTGGTTCTGGTGCCTCAGCTGCAGCCTGGTGAGTATCGAATGAGCTTCCAGCTCCACACAACCACGTAGGCTGCTGAGAGTTCTGGGCACAGCAAACACGGCCTGATGATGAGAAGCTGCGGACCCAACAACAGAGACCCACAAAGGTTTGTATTTCATTCCATCCATGCTGTACACCAAGCCTGCTGCTGGTGTGAGAACAGGGCCACTGGGATTCACCTGCTGGGATCCATGGTCAGGACTGTCACCAGGTTGACAGGAAACCTGGATCCTTCTCATTGAGCACCCAGGACCTGACAGACAGACTGCACTCTGAGGATCTTACACCTGTCCAATAGGCAGCTCAGATAAGAAGGCCAGTGGGGTTCAGTTTCCCCAAGGTTTTACGTGCAACGGTATCTGTGGGTACACTTATGCATTTTCTTCTGTTGCACCCTGCATGCTTGTCCTAAGGACAAGGCCACTTGTACAAACTGATTATCTGCCTAGATGCATGCTGCTTCCTGTTGTCCTTGACCCAGAGAGAAGGAACCTCCCATTGCCCTGGTTAGCAGCCCAAGCTGGACCAGAGTGAAGTACTCATTTCTGTTCCCCATGAGACCTGCCCTCCTCTCACTTCTGGACAGCTGGTAGGAGCCAGAATGCAGTTAGTCACATCAAACCAATTAGATGGGGCAAGGCTGTACATGTGTCTCTCAGTCAGGGCTCCTGGGGGCCTACCTTCTAGGAATTGGGGTCAGAACAAAAGGGCTAGTGCGCAGCAGAATTTTAGCAGACCCATTGTATCTAGCCTGAATCTGGACTGACAGTAGCTAAGCTGTGAAGCTGCCTTTGGTCAGTGATCATTATCTCCGAGTCTTTGTGTTATTGTCTTGACGGTTTCTCAGAGCCTTTGCATAAACCCAGTGCTCTGACTTGTCTGGCAACCCAGGAAGCCTCATATGCCTGAGGTGATGGCTCTTTCCAGATAGCCCCTAGATCAGATAGGAACTTTGGGTGTGTGGAATTTGACTCGCAAAACATGCTTTTCTTACTTCGAGACAGGGTTTCTATGTTTTAGGCCTGGTTGTCCTGGAGCTCACTATGTAGATCAGGCAGGCCCAGATGAAGAACAGTAGGAAGAATTTGGCGTTATGAATGCGAGGTAGCTTGATAGAAGTTATTTGAAGCAGATGGCATGGGATTGAGGCAGGGATCCCATGTCTGCCCCACCATGGGAGGTAGCTTAGAGGATTGATATCTGCCCTGCCCCACGTTAACTAAGGCCATTTTAAAATATAACAGGTGTCTGTGTCTTGATTGATTGCCAGCAGGATCTATAGGCAATAAAGATAATTTAAAAAACAATACTGTTATACCCACAGTCTGTTTCCTGTGGAGCTCAAAGGAGAAGCTGCTGTGGATGGCCTCTCTTAGGCATCTTGAGTTAGGGTAAGTGAGGTATCTCTGGGTGGTGATGACTAGTACCTAGGAGTTGAATCATATCAGCAGTTGGGGCCATCTTTGTAGGGTAAAAGGGATTCAAACTTTGGACCTTCCCCCAAGGACTGTTGCTATCTGAAGCTAAGAATAATGAGATGGCACAGTTCAGGTATGTCCCTGTGTCCACCCCGCAAGGCACGAAGGGTCTTTCTTACTTAAAGGACCTCAGGAGGAAAGGTGGGGCTGGGGAGTCTTTGGCCAGATTCATTCTGGTGGAAAGGTAAGACATCAAGACGAACAGTTAAGATGAACGCACATCAGGTGTACTTCAAAAAACCCTATTTTAAATGAACATAGCTGGGTCATGTGCATGTCACACAAAATTGGTCCCCCCCACCCCCCATGGTCGATAGATGACAGCACCAGCTCACTTCTCCTGAGAGGCTTTAGGATCTCATGGAGGGGAGGAACTTGACCTGAGCTGGAGACATCTGTGAGGCTTGTGAGTTCCCAGTCTGGACACATCCAGGTGAGAAGTCCAAGGACTATTTAAGGAAACTCCAGGCCAGCACACAGGCAGGGACTCACAAAAGCCTTCCCAGGACTGCTATTACACAAACAGCCTTGGGCAGGGCTCTCAGTCTGAGCCCCAGGCCCTCTTTCCTGGATGAAGTTGAGCAATATGACCCAGCTCATCTGAGGAAAGGTCAATGTGTCAAGATTCAAACTGAAAACTGACAGAGTTTCATTGTCCAAACACAGGATTCCAGGATGCTCCCTGCCCTCCTGCAGCCAGACTGCTTCTTTGCCCCTTAGCTGGTCAGAAATGCCTTATCATGCCTGGTCTCCCCTTTAGGCCTATTTCTTAACCTTTGTCCTGGTGACCCTGAAATCCAATTTTAGTTCTTCTGGTCTCTCATTCACTCCCATTGACAGGTCCACAGAAGACCCAATCAAGGGTATCCCTGAAACATATTTGCTGAGTTGGCCTGGTGTAGGGTCAGGTATTCCTCTGACTTGGCCTGTTGTAGGGCCAGGTGCTGTGCTCTCATGACCATTATCTGGATGGCACCCACTTTTTGCTTGATATGAGGTGGGCACAAAGCACGACTGGTTTAAACAGAACTAAGAGCTTTTTTTTTCCTTGTGGCCATTTATCCCTCCTGCCACAGAGTTGCCCTTGACTTAGCATTTCAGCCTATAAAGTGGGACAATGGGCAAAGTCATTCTCTTCTGTCACTTTTTTTCCTGGTGACATTAGCGGTCAGTTATGAGAGGCTGAAAAGCTAGTCAAAGGCTAGGTAATGGGGAACTTACCAAAGCATCTGTTTAGCTGATCCAGTTGAGGAGACAGGGAGTAGTCACATCTGGGAGACTGGTTTACATCAACTTCCAGCAGGTCCAGCTCTCAGCAGCTCTGGATGGAGTCTGTTAGGCAGGTAAAAACCTGCTGAGACAAATACAGACTAGGGACAAAAGTTAAAGTTGTGTCTATAAGACAGCTGGGGTAGGCTTATGCCTTTAGACCCAGTAAAAGCGTGGACATTCTTTTCTCAGTCCAGAAGACTTGGTATACAGAGTGGACAGACTTGTTTTCAGCATGATGAGAGGCACCCTCAGGTCTATATTCAGAATACCACCAAAGGGAAATTAAAATCTTGGGCTTGGGACTGATCAGTAAGTAGTCAGTGCTCCAGCTTATCAGAAATTTTATCCCTGATCTCTCCAAGGCCTTTATCATGAAGTGGTGTTGGATTTTGTCATAAGGTTTTTAGCATCTAATGAGATGATCATGTTTTGTTTTTCTTTTCGTTTGTTTATATGATGGATTATGTTGATGGATTTTTATATGTTTAACCACCTCTGCATTCCCAGGACGGAGTCTACTTGGTCATGGTGAATGATATCTTTGATGTGTTCTTGGATTCGGTTTGTGAGTATTTTTTTCATCAGTGTTCATAAGGGATATTGGCCTGAAATTATTTTTCT
Organism: Acomys russatus; assembly: GCF_903995435.1. Lineage (NCBI taxonomy): Eukaryota > Metazoa > Chordata > Mammalia > Rodentia > Muridae > Acomys > Acomys russatus. The sequence continues at coordinate 44,967 of NW_026131612.1, forward strand.
TTGATGGGTCTTTTTCTTCTAGGGACCAGAATGACTGTGGCCCCATAGAGTGAGTTTGGCAATGTTCCTTCTCTGCAATAGTTTGAAGAGTATTGGTATTAGCTCTTCTTTGAAAGTCTGGTAAAATTCTGAGCTAAAATCATCTGGCCCTGAGGCTTTCCCCCTTCTTCCCTTGTTGGGAGACATTCAATGACTGCTTCTCTTTTTAGGGGTTATGAAGATGTTTATCTGTTTTCCTCATCTTGATTTAGTTTTCATAAATGGAATCTCCCATGATAATTGTCCATTTGATTTAGATTTTCCAATTTTGTTGACTATGGTTTTTTGATGTAAGATGTAATGTGTCTTTGTTTTTCCCCCCAGTGTCTGTTGTTTTGTTCTGTTTTTCCTTTCTGATTTTGTTGATTTGGATATTTTCTCTTTGCCTTTTAGTTATTTTGGCTAAGTGTGTGTCTTTTGTCTATCTTGGTAACTTTCTTAAAGAATTGCCGCTTGATTCCATTCATTCTTAGTCTTGTTCTCTGTTTCTAGTTTGTTGACTTCAGCTTGAGTTTGATTATTTGCAGCCATCTACTCCTCTTGGGAGTGTTAGCCTTTTTTGCTGTGGAAGCTTCCAGAGGAGCTGTTACGTGGCTAGTTTGGAATGTGCCAAATTTTTATATGAAGACCCTTAGTGCTACGAACATTTCTCTTGGTACTGCTTTCATTGTGTCACATTAGCTTGAGTTTGTTGTGCCTTCATTTTTATTGAATTTTATACACTCTTTAATTTGTTTTTCATTTCTTCCCTGGCCCAGTTGTCACTGAGTAGGGAGTTGCTCATTTTCCATGATTGTCTAGGGTTTTTGTTATTTCTGTTGTTGAGATCCATTTTAACCCATGGTGATCTGAGAAAGCACAATGGGTAAATTCAATTTTTTGTATAGTTACGGTTTGCTTTGTGACCGATTATATACTGCCAATTTTCGAGAAGGTTCCACCAGGCACAAAGAAGAGAGATTATTCCTTTGTGTTTGGGTGAAAATTTCTGTAGATAACCATTGGGTCCATTGGATTCATTCCATCTGTTGGTTTCATTATTTGCCTATTTTGTTTCTGCCTCAGTGATCTGTCCATTGGTTAGAGTGGGGAACTGAATTCTCCCACACATGAGGTGTCTGCACTATTCAATGCTTTTAACTTTAGTAGCAGCTTTGTTCTGGTTTTAGTTCATTTTTTTAAAAAATAAATTTGGGTGCTCTTGTACATTGTTCAAAGATGATCTGAATTGGAATGCCCTCTTGGTAGTCTTTTCCTTTGGTGAGAATGGCATATTCTTCCCCATCTCTTTTCATTAATTTTGGTTGAAATTCTATTGCTTCATGCTGTACTACTCTATTAAAGAGCTGGCTCTGGAGTTGGATTAGACACCCCATCTCCCAACCCAACCATGCTTGTTTTAAAATTTCCTCCAGCATGCCTGTCCTGGGTCAGGAGACCATCTGACACTAGGACAAATATAGAAAACAAAGCTAAACAGCCCAAAGAAAGACATTATGTGACATCAGTGGGCTAATATATAAGCTGTAGGTTAGGATCTTAAAGAAAAAAATTTTAAACATGTATTTGTTATTTAGACGTCATGTGCCCCTGCACGCCAGAAGAGGGCACCAGATCTCACTATAGATGCTTGTGAACCACATTGTTAGTTGTTGGAAATTGAACTCAGGGTCTCTGACCCAGGATTTGTAGTCTTATTGAATATCTTTAAAAAAAATCCCTAAAGAAAACTGAAACAACCTGATGTTAGCATTTTCTGAGTTCCTATAGATGTTGGGCTTTTATAGTTTGCTGTTTAATGCCATCTAGGATATGGATAACTATATTATTCTACAACTGAATGGCTCATATGACAAATACTGAATAAGCTTTTCAGGGTATCTGCCTACATCTGCAGACACACACAAATGGGTTAAAATGTAAAATAAAACCGTCAGTCTAAACTATCTTGTTTGCAAGGACCAAACAAGCTCCCATTTGGAAAAAACCTCCATTTTGCAAAAGAAACTCCATTTTATGTTAAACCTAGCCAAGGGTTTAACCCAGATTCCAGAGTAAGCACAAACTAGCCCAAACAGAAAAAATATTCCCGGGCAACACAATCAGCTCACCTTGGGAAAGTCCAAATATACTCTCTACTGGTCAAGCTGAGCAGCGGTAGAGAATACCTGTAGCAGTGGGGCACTGTGACTTGCTGAGGTAGAGTAGGGGGTGGGGGCTGTGGTTGCAAAGGTCAGGGAAGGGCAGTGGGTTTCAACCTTCCTAATGCTGTGACTCCTTAACACAGTCCCTCATGTGTTTCATTGCTGTTTCACAACTGGAATTTTGCCACTGTTACAAATGGAACCACAATATACATAGCTGGTGTGGGGTTCTCGACCCATGGATGGAGAACCCTGTCTGCAGGGGGGAGTATTTTACATTCTCAGGGAGAAGCAGGGTATGCTGAGTTGAGGAGCTGTAGGTGCAGGTACGGGGGACAGAAGCTGTCTCTGTTGGGGTAGCTTGTGCTGGAGGTGTTGTGTGTGGGGCTGTGATGACTTAGGTAGTTGTGGTTGGCTGGGCTTGATGCTGAGGTGCAGCTGAGGCTGATGATGTAGGCATAGTGGGCAGAGCTTGCAAGCCAAGGTAGGAGCTTTGAGCAGTGACAGGTCTGCCTCCTGTCTTGTCAGTTGATGGACACGTTGAGGGCTGGGTGAAGTGTAAATGACTGCTTCTTTTCCTTAGGGGTTACAGAGATATTTAACTTGTTTTCCTGATCTTGATTGAGATTTGGTAAATGGAATCTACCAAGAATATTGTCCGTTTATTTAGATTTTCCAATTTTGTAGACTATCGTTTTTTGAAGTAAGACCTAATATTTCTTTGGTTTTTTTTCCCCAGTGTGTTGTTATGTTCTGTTTTTCCTTTCTGATTTTGGTGATTTGGATATTTTCTCTTTGCCTTTTAATTAGTTTGGCTCAGTGTGTGTCTTTTGTCTATCTTATTGATTTTAAGTGTTGGCAAAACTACTGAATGCAGTGGAGAAGAGGGAGCCTGTTTGTGTGTGCTGCAGCAACTCTTGTGGGTGGGTGTAAGTGCTTTCCTAGGTGAGCTGCTTTTGGACTGGATATTCCCAGGAACGGCGAATCGTCTTACCTATCTCCTTTTTGGAAGGAATATTAAGGGTTCACGATACCAACTCTGGTTATCTTAACTAGGAATATTGGAGTTATTAACAATGTTATGCCCAAATTTTGAGAGACTCTCCGAACAGAGCACCGAAGCGCCGAGTCCAAATGCAGTGGCAAGGATTTCTTTATATTGCAGGTTTGAACCCTGGACACACCTCCAATGTGCTGACACAGCAGGTGCAGGGAAGTGGCCTGGAATCTCCATTGAGAGGGTTGTTTTTTATAGGTTTTAGATGAATGTCTCCCAACCAGGGGCGAGGTCAGGAAAGCCTCATGGCCAGATGATTTTAGCTCAGAATTCTACCAGGCTTTCAAAGAAGAGCTAATACCAATACTCTTCAAACTACTGCACAAAATAGACACAGAAAGAACATTGCGAAACTCACTCTATCGGACCACAGTCATTCTGGTCCCTAGAACACACAAAGACCCATCAAAGAAAAAGAATTTCAGGCCAATTTCCCTTATGAACACTGATGAAAAGTAGACTCACAAACCGAATCCAAGAACACATCAAAGATATCATTCACCATGACCAAGAAGGCTCCATCCCGGGAATGCAGAGGAGGTTCAACATATAAAAATCCATCAACGTATTCCATCATATAAACAAATGGAAGGAAAAACAAAACATGATCATCTCATTAGATGCTAAAAATCATGTGACAAATCCAACACTGCTTCATATAAAACGCCGAGGAGAGATCAGGGATAAAAGTTCTGATAAGCTGGAGCACTGACGCCTTACTAATCAGTCCCAAGCCCAAGATTTTAATTTCCCTTGGGTGGTATTCTGAATATAGACCTGAGGGTGCCTCTCATCATGCTAGAAACAAGTCTGTCCAATCTGTATACCAAGTCTTCTGGACTGAGAAAAGAATGTCCACGCTTTTACTGGGTCTCAAAGGCATAAGCCTACCCCAGCTGTCTTATAGACACAACTTTAACTTTTGTCCCTAGTCTGTATTTGTCTCAGCAGGTTTTTACCTGCCTAACAGACTCCATCCAGCGCTGTTGAGAGCTGGACCTGCTGAAAGTTGATGTAAACCAGTCCCGCAATTGTGACTACTCCCTGTCTCTTCAACTGGATCAGCTAAACAGATGCTTTTGACAAGTGCCCCATTACCTAGCCTTTGACTAGCTTTTCAGCCTTTCTAGGCCCCAATAACTGCACCTTTAATCTCACCAGGAAAAAAAGTGACAGAAGAAAATGACTTTGCCCATTGTCCCACTTTGTAGGCTGAAATGCTAAGTCAAGGGCAACTCTCTGGCAGGAGGGATAAATGGCCACAAGGAAAAAAAGCTCTTAGTTCTGTTTAAACCAGTCGTGCTTTGTGCCCACCTCATATCAAGCAAAAAGTGGGTGCCATCCGGATAATGGTCATGAGAGCACAGTACCTGGCCCTACAACATGCCAAGTAAGAGGAATACCTGTCCCTACAGCAGGCCAACTCAGTGAAGAAGTTTCAGGGAGACCTGTGATTGGGCCTTCAGGGCACTTGTCAGAGGGGAGGAATGAGACACCAGAAGAACTAAAATTGGATTTCAAGGTCACCGGGAGAAAGGTTAAGAAATAGGCCTAAAGGGGAGACCAGGCATGATAAGGCATATCTGATCAGCTGAGTGGGAAAGAACCCATCTGGCTGCAGGAGGGCAGGGAGGATCCTGGAATCCTGCATTTGGACAATGAAACTCTGTCAGTTCTCAGTTTGAATCTTGACACAGGTGACCTTTCCTCAATGAGCTGGGTCAAGTTGCTCAACTTCATCCAGGAAGGAGGGCCTGGGGCTCAGACTGAGAGCCCTGCCCAAGGCTGTTTGTGTAACAGCAGTCCTGGGAAGGCTTTTGTGAGTCTCTGCCTGTGTGCTGGCCTGGAGTTTCCTTAAATAGTCCCTAGACTTCTCACCTGGATGTATCCAGACTGGGAACTCACAAGCCTCACAGATGTCTCCAGCTCAGGTCAAGTTCCTCCCCTCCATGAGATTCTAAACCCTCTCAGGAGAAGTGAGCTGGTGCTGTCATTTGTCTACCATGGGGGGTGGGGGTGGGGACCAATTTTGCATGACATGCACATGACCCAGCTATGCCTATCTAAAATACGGTTTCCTGAAGTACACCTGATGTGCGTTCATCTTACCTGTTCCTCTTGATGTCTTCCCTTTCCACCAGAATGAATCTGGCTAAAGACTACCCCACCTTTGTCAAATAAAGGTTTTAAAATATCTGACCCTCATTACATAATAACTGAAAGTATCAGACTCATGTAACTGATCTTCTGGGTGACTTTCATGTGCTGCCTTGCACTGCTCTCTTGAATGATTCTGGCATATCATCAACTATCCCTATTTGTTTGTCATTGAGAGGTCCCTATGTGTCTCTTGCATCTTAATGACCTATAAGGCTTATGGCTTTGAGGTCCATGGAGACTGATATACAGTGTTCAAAATATCACTTCATTCATCATTTGAATTTTCCGGTTTCTAACAATGAAAGATTGCCCAAGCAGAGAGATAGTCCCCAGGTTGCAGTAAAGAGCCAATGCTCTGCTTTCAAAGCACAATCCCCCTTTGGGTGCTGTGTTTCATGGCTCTAACATGGTCCGTGGTTCCAAAGGACTCTGTGCCTCTGGATGGACAACCGGAGGGGCTGGTTGAATGTTCTTGGGCGTGCCCACCTGATCGGGGTTGATATCCTGAGATCCCCTCATTGAACCCCATCCTATTATAATGTCAAAAAAAGAAAAAGGAGAAAAAAAAAGACTCAACTAGACCTTTGGCTGTTAGCCACAGCTCTGGACCTCGTGATCATCTATGGGGCTTTTAGAGAGGAAAAACAACTGTAACATGTTTGGAATCAGTGCCTATGTTAGCCCTCCACGTATATTATTTATTCGGGAAGGCCCTCTGCTCCGTAAAGTAGGGAATGTTTCCAGATTATTTTTATCAGCTGTTTGTCTCTATTTGTATAGATTTCCCATCCAAACTAGCCAAAGACACATTGTACAAGTTCCGGGATTTAATCTGCTTTACAACCCTCCACCTCCGTTCAATATTATGATTAGATTCCGTGTATTGATAATTCTTTTCACAATGCTAGAAGGTATTTGTTGGTTGGAGGACATAAAAGTTTCTTGGATATTCAGACACCGGTAAACTCATCTGGACTTTAAAATATATGTATAATTAAAAAGGTGAGAACTTCTGAAGCCTGGACTGATCAACTGAGGCTTTACCTGAGGCCGTGACTTATGGACAAGGCACTATATCCTTCTTCTCAAAATTAGGATCCTGTTTGGCAGAGCCAGTAATAGCCTGGGGCCAGGCCTTGGGAGCTTTCCCCCCAGAAGCACTGCTGTATGGGGAAGGAAGGAATGTAGCTCAGTCTCTAAAACCAGAATTATGCCAAGTAGAGCTGGTAATGGCCTGGGGCCTGGGCTGGCTCCTTCTCCTGCTACTTCGTGCTCTTGCTGCTACTGTTGCTGGCTTGTCACGTGGTCATGAGAAAAGAGGTGATAAGGAGATCTCTGAGTTCAAGGCCATCCTGTTCTACAGAGCAAGTTTCAGTACATCCTGGGCTACAAAGAGAAACCCTGTCTTGAAAAAAAAAAAGGCACAGCATCTTATCGATTATTTACAGGGGTGAAATGGGATAAAATCAGCAAGAAGCTAATGAAACAATGCCACCCAAGGACAGGTCATCTCAAGAGCATGACAGAGCAAAGCACACAGCAGTGGCTTTGGGTCTGATAACCATAGCCCCAAATGTTGGGAAAAGTGGGGTTCTCAGAATATGTAGCCAGGCTTGCCCCAGGCTGTCACCAGCTCTGCCAAGCATATTCCTGGTTACACTGGGGCCTCAAGGAAAAGTCCCCAAGGCCCTGGCTCCAAACCATTACTGGCTCCTCCAAGCATTTTCTTGGTTTAAAGAAGGAGCCATGCCTCTTCTCCACATATATTAAGGACTCAGGGCAAGCCTCAGATGCTCAACCCAGCCCTCCACAGGAGAGAGCAATTCTCACAAGTTGTTCACGGGTTATTTTCATATGGACCCTTCCTGACAGCAACCCACCCACACCCACAAAGGAAGGGAGGGAGGGAAGGAGAGAGAGAGAGAGAGAGAGAGAGAGAGAGAGAGAGAGAGAGAGAGAGAGAGAGAACAAGGAGGAGGAGAAGGAGGAGGGGGAGGAGAAAGAGAGAGAAGAAGAAGGAGGAGGAGGAAGAGGAGGAGAATAAATGAAGTAAAATAATTTTTTTTGTTTTTTCGAGACAGGGTTTCTCTGTGTAGCATTGGCCATCCTGGACTCACTTTGCTGGGATTAAAGGCGTGTGCCACCACGCCCAGCTCTAATAATAATTTTAGTTAAATCCTAAGGAGAATTTCTACTTGCTTAGCTAGACATGACTGAAGCTATCCAAACCTAATAGGTATAAGTGAGGACATAGTTAACTACCTGGTCCATCAGTAGAAAGAAAGGCTTGTTGGAGATCAAGTTGCAGAGGGTCTCTCTCTCTCTCTCTCTCTCTCTCTCTCTCTCTCTCTCTCTCTCTCTCTCTCTCTCTCTGTCTTTCTCTCTCTGTGGTAGAAGAGAGCAGAACCAAAATGGTAGGTAAGGAAGCATATTTATTTTTACGACAGTCGGTAGGGTGGGTTCCTTGAACTGGTACAGGACATTTGGATTGACCCTGAACTACTGCCCTTGCCCAAGAATTTTGTCCTTTGGGGCAGGTTAAGGGAGGTTGTTGTTAATTTAAGGGAGGCTCCACTAAGCAGAAAACAGCCTTTTGGCCTCCCTTTACCCAATATCAATCCTTCTGCTCACCCAGCCAAAGTCCTCCTGCTTAGGGCCTTGCCCCATCACTGACATGTTGGGTGCTACTTTGAACATAGTAATAGGCTCCACTGCACATGTGTTTATTGACTGAGTCTAGGTGTGGAAGGTGCAGTGGAAGGAAGCCGCACTCCACCTCAGATGAGGGACAGCAGAGGCTGTGGTGTGTTCATTTGCCTCCTACACCAGTCTGCAGAGGGAGATACAGATTTACATTGGGAAACCACAACCAGATAGAACAGGAGTAGTTTGTTGTTCCAAGCAGGCCTTCTCAGGAAATTTTATATAAAGGTGGGATGGGGCTTTCTCTATAGTACTATTAAACCTCATGGTATTAATAAATAAAAATGTGATGCGGCTAAAATAAAAAACTTTTGATATATAAGGGTTTGTGTATAAAGCTTGAGATAGATATATATTTGGAAAAAAACCCCAAGAGTCTTTCTCATAACCTATAAAATGATATCTTTGATGTGTTCTTCGATTCGGTTTGTGAGTCTACTTTTCATCAGTGTTCATAAGGGAAATTGGCCTGAAATTGTTTTTCTTTGATGGCTCTTTGTGTGTTCTAGGGACCAGAATGACTGTGGCCCCATAGAGTGAGTTTGGCAATGTTCTTTCTGTGTCTATTTTGTGCGATAGTTTGAATAGTATTGGTATTAGCTCTTCTTTGAAAGTCTGGTAGAATTCTGAGCTAAAATCATCTGGCCATGAGGCATTCCCCCCTCCCCCAGGTTGGGAGACATTCAATGACTACTTCTTTTCCTTAAGGGTTATAGAGGTATTTAACTTCTTTTCCTGATCTTGATTTAGATTTGGAAATGAAATCTACCAAAATAATTGTCCGTTTCATGGCCATGTTCTGCAAGCCAAGGGTGGCTCAATGTTGCCTTGCCTTTAGAGTCTGCACTGTGAAAGTGAGCTGACAGGGCCTTTACTTAGCTGCCTTCTCGGCACCATACCACCCCTGCCCTTCTGAGCCCACAGTGGTCACACCGTCCTGCCCAAGTGAGGAGAAGTCCATTTTGGAATATATCCTCCTCCTCTCTCCTAGGTATGGGCTTCTAGTATGGGCTTTGGGGTCTGAAACTTGGTTCTGGTGCCTCAGCTGCAGCCTGGTGAGTACCGATTGAGCTTCCAGCTCCACACAACCTTGTAGGATGCTGAGAGTTCTGGGCACAGCAAACATGGCCTGATGATGAGAAGCTGCGGACCCAACGACAGAGACCCACAAAGATTTATATTCCATTCCATCCATGCTGTACACCATGCCCGCTGCTCATGTGAGAACAGGGCCACTTGGATTCACCTGCTGGGATCCATGGTCAGGACTGTCACCAGGTTCACAGGAAACCCTGATCCTTCTCATTGAGCAACTGGGACCTGACAGACAGACTGCACTCTGAGGATCTTACACCCATCCAATAGGCAGCTCAGATAAGAAGGCCAGTGGGGTTCATTTTCCCCAACGCTTTACCTGCAATGGTATCTGTGGGTACACTTCTGCATTTTCTTCTGTTGCATCCTGCATGCTTGTCCTAAGGACAAGGCCACTTGTCCAAACTGATTATCTGCCTAGATGCATGCTGCTTCCTGTGGTTTTGACCCAGAGAGAAGGACCTCCCATTGCCCTGGTTAGCAGCCCAAGGCTGACCAGAGTGAAGTACACATTTCTGTTCCCTGCGAGAACTGCCCTCCTTGCCCTTCTGGACAGGTAAGAGGAACCAGAATGCAGTTACTCACATCATAATAATTAGATGGGGCGAGCCTGTATATTTCTGGCCATGTGTCTCTGAGTCAGGGCTCCTGGGGACCTACCTTCTAGGAATTGGGGTCAGAACAAAAGGGCTAGTGCCCAGCAGAATTTTAGCAGACCCATTGTATCTAGCCTGAATCTGGAATGACAGCAGCTAAGCTGTGAAGCTGCCTTTGGTCAGTGATCATTATCTCAGAGTCTTTGTGTTATTGTCTTGAAGGATTCTCAGAGCCTTTGCATAAACCCAGTGCTCTGACCTGTCTGGCAACCCAGGAAGTCTCATATGCCTGAGGTGATGGCTCTTTCCAGATAGCCCCTAGATCAGATAGGAACTTTGGGTGTGTGGAAATTGACTTGCAAAAGATGCCTTTTCTTACTTCAAGACAGGGTTTCTGTTTTAGGCCTGGTTGTCCTGGAGCTCACTCTGTAGACCAGGCAGGCACAGATGAAGAACAGTAGGAAGAATTTGGCGTTATGAATGCGAGGTAGCTTGATAGAAGTTATTGGAAGCAGATGGCATGGGATTGAGGCAGGGATCCCATGCCTGCCCCACTATGGGAGGTAGTTTAGAGGATTGATATCTGCCCTGTGACAGGTTGACTAAGGCCATTTTAAAATATAACACGTGTCTGTGTCTTGATTGATTGCCAGCAGGAACTATAAGCAATAAAGATAATTTAAAAAACAGTACTGTTATAACCATAGCCTTTTTCCTGTGGAGCTCTAAGGGAAGCTGCTGTGGATGGCCTCTCTTAGGCATCTTGAGTTAGGGTGAGTGAGGTGTCTCTGGGTGATGATGAATAATACCTAGGATTTGATTCATATCTGCAGTTGGAGCCATCTTTGTAGGGTAAAAGGGATTCAAAATTTGGACCATCCCCCAAGGACTGTGGCTATCTGAAGCTAAGGAAAATGAGGTGGCACAGTTTGGCTATGTCCCTGTATCCACCCCGCATGGCAGGAAGGGTCTTTTTTACTTAAAGTACCTCAGGATGAAAGGTGGGGCAGGGGAGTCTTTGGCCAGATTCATTCTGGTGGAAAGGCAAGACGTTAAGAAGAAGAGGTAAGATGAATGCACATCAGGTGTCTTGAGGAAACCCTATTTTAGATAGGCTTAGCTGGGCCATGTGCATGTCATGCAAGATCGGTCCCTCCATCTGCCCCTCTCCCCCCGTTGGTGGACAGATGACAGCCCCAGCTCACTTCTCCTGAGAGGGCTTAGGATCTCATGGAGGGGAGGAACTTGACCTGAGCTGGAGACATCTGTGAGGCTTGTGAGTTCCCAGTCTTGACACATCCAGGTGAGAAGTTCAGGGACTATTTAAGGAAACTCCAGGCCAGCACACAGGCTCACAAAAGCCTTCCCAGGACTGCTGTTACACAAACAGCCTTGGGCAGGGATCTCAGTCTGAGCCCTCTGGCCTCTTTCCTGGCTTAAGTTGAGCAACTTGACCCAGCTCATCTGAGGAAAGGTCACCTGTATCAAGATTCAAACTGAGAACTGACAGAGTTTCATTGGGCAAACCCAGGATTCCAGGACCCTCCCTGCCCTCCTGCAGCCAGACTGGTTCTTTCCCCCTTAGCTGGTCAGATATGCCTTATAATGACTGGTCTCCCCTTTAGGCCTATTTCTTAACCTTTGCCCCGGTGAACCTGAAATCCAATTTTAGTTCTTCTGGTCTCTCATTTCCCCCCTCTGACAGGTCTCCCTGAAACTTCTTCCCTGAGTTGGCCTGCTGTAGGGACAAATATTCCTCTGACTTGGCCTGTTGTAGGGCCAGGTACTGTGCTCTCATGACCATTATACAGATGGCACCCACTTTTTGCTTGGTATGAGGTGGGCACAAAGCACGATTGGTTTTAAACAGGACTAAGAGCTTTTTTTCCTTGTGGCCATTTGTCCCTCCTGCCAGAGAGTTGCCCTTGACTTAGCATTTCAGCCTATAAAGTGGGACAATGGGCAAAGTCATTCGCTTCTGTCACTTTTTTTCCTGGTGACATTAGGGGCGCTGTTATTGGGGCCTAGAAAGGCTGAAAAGCTAGTCAAAGGCTAGGTAATGGGGCACTTATGAGAAGCATCTGTTTAGCTGATCCAGTTGAAGAGACAGGGAATAGTCACACCTGGGAGACTGGTTTACATCAACTTCTAGCAGGTCCAGCTCTCAGCAGCTCTGGATGGAGCCTGTTAGCCAGGTAAAAACCTGCTGAGACAAATACAGACTAGGGACAGAAGTTAAAGTTGTGTCTCTAAGATTTTTATATGTTGAACCTCCTCTGCATTCCCAGGATGGAGTCTACTTGGTCATGGTGAATGATATCTTTGATGTGTTCTTGGATTCAGTTTGTGAGTATTTTTTCATCAATGTTCATAAGGGAAATTGGCCTGAAATTCTATTTCTTTGATGGGTCTTTGTGTGTTTTAGGTACCAGAATGACTGTGGCCTCATAGAGTGAGTTTGGCAATGTTCTCTCTGTTTCCATTTTGTGCAATACTTTGAAGAGTATTGGTATTAGCTCTTCTTTGAAAGTCTGGTAGAATTCTGAGCTAAAATCATCTGGCCATGGGGCATTCCCCTCCCCCCCATCTTGATTTAGATTTGGAAATGGAATCTACCAAAAAATTGTCCATTTCATTTAGATTTTCCAATTTTGTAGACTATGGTTTTTTGAAGTAAGACCTACTATTTCTTTGGGTTTTTTTTCCCAGTGTGTGTTGTTAGGTTCTGTTTTTCCTTTCTGATTTTGTTGAATTGGATATTTTCTCTCTGCCTTTTAGTTAGTTTAGCTAAGTGTGTATCCTTTGTCTATCTTGTTGACTTTCTTAAAGAACCGCCCCTTGATTCTGTTCATTCTTCCTCTTGACCTCTGTTTCTAGTTTGTTGACTTCAGCTTGAGTTTGATTATTTGCAGCCATGTACTCCTCTTGTGTGTGTCAGCCTCTTTTGTTGTGAAAGCTTCCAGAGGAGCTGTTTAAGTGGCTAGTATGGAATCTCCCCAATTTCTGTATGAAGGCACTTAATGCTACAAACTTTACTCTGAGTGCTGCTTTCATTGTGTCCCATAAGCTTGGGTATGTTGTGCCTTCATTTTCATTGAATTTTAGAAAGTCTTTAATTTCTTTTTCATTTCTTCCCTGATGCAGTTGTCTGAGTAGGGAGTTTGCTCATTTTCCATCATTGTGTAGGGTTTTTGTTATTTCTGTTGTTGAGATCCATTTTAACCCATGGTGATCTGAGAAAGCACAAAGGGTAAATTCAATTTTTTGTATAAGTTATGGTTTGCTTTGTGACCGATTATATACTGCCAAGTTTCGAGAAGGTTCCATGTGGCACAAAGAAGAGTGAATATTCCTTTGTGCTTGGGTAAAAAGTTCTGTATATAACCATTGGGTCCATTGGATTCATTCCATGTGTTGGTTTCATTATTTCTGTATTTTGTTTCTGTCTCAGTGATCTGTCCATTGGTTAGAATGGGGCAGTGAATTCTCCCACAATTGAGGTGTCTACATCATTCAATGATTTTGGCCTTAATAGCAAGTTTGTGTCTGGTTTTTTTTTTTTATTTTTTTTTTTTCGTTTTCGGGTTTTTGTTTGTTATTGTTTGTTTTTCTTTTCTTTTTTAAATAAATCTCGGTGCCCTTTTATTGTTCAAAGATGTTCTGAATTGGAATGCCCTCTTGGTAGGCTTTTCTTTGGTGAGAATGGCATATTCTTCCCCATCTGTTTTCATTAATTTTCGTTGAAATTCTATTGCTTCATGCTGTACTACTCTATTAAAGAGCTGGCTCTGGAGTTGGATTTAGACACCTTGTCCTCCCAACCCAAGCATGCTTGTTTTAAAATTTCCTCCACGTATCTGCCCTGGGTCAGGAGACCATCTGGACACTAGGACAAAGATAAAAACAAAGCTAAAGAGCCCAAGGAAAGACACTAGGTGACTTCAAAGGGCTAAAATATAAGCGGTATTGAGTATCTTACAGAAAAAAATTTTAAAGATGTAGTTATTTATTTAGACAGCAGTTTGCTTGCATGCAGCCAGAAGAGGGTACCAGATCTCACTATAGATAGTTGTGAACCACATGGTTAATTGCTGGAAATGAACTCAGGGTCTCTGAGCCAGGATTTGTAGCCTTATTGATATACGTTAAAAATCCACTAAAGAAACTGAAACAAACCTGATAGCATTTCTGAGTTTCCTGTAGATGGTTGGGTTTTTTATAGTTTGCTGTTTAATGCCATCTGAGGTAGGATATTCTACTATTATACAATGAAATGGCTTCCATGACAAATACTGAAAGAGGTTTTTTCAGGGTATCACCTGCACTGCAGAACACACAAACGGGTTAAAATATAAATAAAACCCTCAGTCTAAACGATCCTGTTTGTAAGGCAAAAACCAGACTCTTTTTGGAAAAAGAAACTCACTTGCAAGGAACTCCATTTTGTGTTCAACCTAGCCAAGGGCTGACCCATATTCCAGACTAAGCACAACAGCCCAAAACAGAAAAAATATTCCCTGGCAATACAATCAGCTCACCTTGGGAAAGTCAAAAGACCTCTCTGCTGGTCAAGCTGAGCAGCAGGTGGGGTCTGGCACAAAGCGACAACCAATTAGGAGAGGCCAGGTCAAAGTTCCTAAATGCCCAAAGGACGGCCTCAGCCAATCTTTTCTTAGAGGCCAACTTGCCCCCTACACCTATTACCCAACCATGAAACTCTAAGTCTTGTAACTATCTCCTGCTGCAGCTTTTTCTGCCCAGGTGTCCATCCAATCATATAGTAAAAACCCTTTTCCTTCCTTGTTTAAAACCTATAAAAAAAAAAAAACCCTCTCAATGGAGACTCCAGGCACTATCCCGGCACCTTGTCCCTCCCCCTGCAAAAACATTCTGTG